>NC_081560.1:166872557-167122787 GCF_022355385.1 Mustela nigripes | reverse complement strand
AGGCCAGGAGGGAGCCAGACGCCTGAGGGAGCATGCCCTAGAGGTTTCTGAGCCTCACTGATGACCTGGGTGGAGGGAAAGACGAACCTTCTCCATGGTGAACTTAAAGTAGGGTCTGCTGGTAATGCCAGGGTTTTAAAAAGATCAACAGGATTGGAGTCCTAAGAGGCACAGTGTACTGTTCCAAAAGTGGGTTTCGTTGAGCCTTCCCTGGAAGTGTGTGGTCCTCTCTTGCTGTAATTACTGCTACCACCCCCCCCCCCCAAAATCATTCTCTCCCTCTGGAGAATCTGGAGGGGGGTGGTCCTGATCGCTACATGAAAGAGCTACGATCGTTCATTCCCGCCGCAGGGATTTATTGAACACCCACTGTGATCCAGGCCTAGCTGTAGGCACTGGTTATGCCGCTGAGGGCAAGGCAGCCCGGGCCTCTGGGCATACATTGGAATCGCTATTTCTAATAGTGAATAAGGACCAGAAAGAAAACTAGCCAGTTGTCGTGACCTGGGACATGAGATGAGTGGTCAAAAAAGGCCTCTTTGCAGAGGTGACAGTGAGCCAGGCACGGGCAGGTCAGGGAATAGAGTGCCGGGTCAAGGGGACAACAGCAAGGTCAGTGACCTAAGTGTCACTGAAGGCATGCATTTGAAATACAGCAGGAGGATGAAGCATGTGGGGGTTGCAGGGGGCTGGAGTCACCGGGGAGGGCCGGGCAGATGGGAGTCTGGGTGTGTCTCTGGCCCCAAAGCTGCCCAGGAAGGAGAGGGCTCCCCCAAGCCAGCATCGGCTGTGTGGCTGGGGCCCAGGCACATGGCCTCCAGGGTTGGTTTCCTCATCTGTCAGATTGGTTCATGATGGTTTGGGAAGATGTTCCAAGCAGTTAGTACAGGGCAAGTGCAGGCTGGGTTGCAAAGGGAGATGTGTAGGGGCTGCGCCGCTGCCTTTCCTCCAGGCGGCTCTGTGGCCGGACTCTGCCATGGGCTTTCCTCTGCTCGGCCCTCTGCCGCCCTCCCTCCCGGTGCTAATTCAGCACTGCCCGTCGCCTCTCAGTCCTGGTGGCACTTCTTCCTCTTCCTGCACTTCGTGCTAACTAGAAGTTGTAAGGAGCCAGTTGCTGAGGCTTGATGGCCCACCCAGGGGTCTGATTTGGGCTGAGAGTTGAGCAGCCCCACTCCTGTCGCCCTGATAACATAGCAAGACCACTGGCTTGCAGGCTCCCGGCTTAGCCCCCAGTTCTCGCTGGGAATAAGGGGCTGTGCAGGGGAGGCAGCCCTTCCAAGGGGTTGGCCCTCCACAGCCCTCCAAAGAGCAGTGGAGTCCCTTGGCTTCCTATGGGATCAGCCCTGTTTCATTCTCACTAAGGTGAAACCTGGCCTTTCTTCTCCGGCTTGGGGAGAAGCAGAAGCACAGCCCCTCTCCCTCAGCCCCTGCCCCTGGAGGGGGAGAGAAGAGCTAGGGCTTTTTTTTTTTTTTTCCTTATGACTTTCATAAGGAAATGTGGATCAGGTCCCTTGGCCATTCCCCCGTGTCACTCCCACCTTTGGAGACCAGAGAGAGGGTCAGAACACTTCATTACAACTTGTCTTCCATGTCCACAGGTAATTCTAGAAAGGATCAGACTTCTAAATACCCACCCCAAACCCTCAGCTCTCTCTTGGTGGCACCTCCCCCAAGAGGCCTCTGATCTAAGCAGAAATGTATCTCTTTTCATGGTCTAGTCCGTCTGTTTCATTTCACATGCAGGAAAATGTGCCTGGACCCGGGCGTCCAGATGCTGGGTTCAGGCGTAGCTCTTGCTAATCACTGAGGCACAAAATCGAGTAAGTTACGCCAGAGTGACCAGGGATCGCCTTGCGTGTTGGCAGAGTCACCGGACGCCCGCGGTTCCAGGTCGCTGTGACATTCCTGGTCTGTCCCCTGAAAGTAAATCGCTTCCTTAGCTGATGCCTGAATGTTCTTTCTCAAGGGTCAGACCCCTTTGCCCCACACTTCGAGAAGACTGCCGTGCCCCCGGAGCAGCTCCGTCACTAAATACACACCCAGGTGTGGATGACGGACAGGCCAGTGCCCTGATCCCGGCTGTGACTGGTGAGAGCAGGAGGGACGCTGAGGCAGGAGAGGGAAGAAGGCCTCTGGGCCTCTGGGGCGCCATGCGGAGCCTGGCCGATGAGGCTGTGTGAGCTTTCGGCGTGGCTGCCAGGCCACGATGAGGGGTGAAGATGGGTCCCGTGCGCCGTGAGAAGCCTCTGAACAGTTTCAGTCTGAGGGATCGGATTTCTGTTTTGAGAGGATCCCTGAGCTGATGTGTCAGAGGACGGAAGGGCCCCCGGGGAGCAAGCGTGGAGTGGGAGGCTCAGCCAGAGCGGGCCGAGGCACCGTGAGAGATGAGGGTGGCTTGGTCTTGGCTGGATGATGGCATGGAGAGGAGCCAGTCTGACATCCGTTTTGGAGGAACAGTCGAGAGGACTTGCTGAAGGATGAGGGTGAAGGAGAGGTGGAGAGCAAGGATGCCCCCAGTCCTGCTAGGGGGTACCCTGGCCAAGACGGCAGACCCTGTGTTTCCCGGCACCCGCCCCAAATGCCCACCTTGGACTTCACCCTGGGGAGTGAAAGGGAGGGATGTCTTCCCTTCTCCCTGAGATAGCCGAAGCCTTGGGCCCAGTGAAAGATGCTTTGTGGTGGGGACTGCCTGCCATCAGCCTCCCTCCCCAGGAACCTCCAGGCACTAGACACTCTGCTTTCTGGGTCTTGGACTCGGTGGGGGGATGAGGGTGGCGGGGAAGGAGGGAGAACAGAGGTCCATTGACAGGGAGCTCACCCCCCTTCTTCAGAGGTGAGGGGCACTGGTGGCAGATCTCCACAGTGTCCCTGGCCTGACCCTTCCACTCTTCGCTAAGGTCACCCCAACTGGACTCAGGCCCAGGGACAGAGCCCTAAGCCAGAGCCCTTCCCTGCAGGAATGGAGCCGACCCTTGGAGACTCCCCAGGCCCTTAGGAACTGATGCACCATTCATCCAGAGGCTTCCCAGCTTTGAGGAGTACAGTCCCTTTGGGCCTTTAAAACACCTCCTCTCCTTCACCTCCACAGTGCCAAGGACTGATGTCCAGTGAGGGGTCCCCAGACGGCAGGCCGCCTGGCCTCCAGACCGCAGTAGGCCTGAGGGACTGGCGTAGCCTGAAGATGGAGTCTGTTCCCCTGAATGCACCTTTAGAAGGCAGGAGAGGAAGTGTGTGCAGCGAGGAGGGCTTGCCTGGCGGCCACAGCTCTTCTCTCCCCTCCAGGGGCAGGGGCTGAGGGAGAGGGGCTGTGCTTCAGCTTCTCCCCAGGGGGGAGCAGAAAGGCCAGTTTCACCTTAGCGAGAATGAAACAGGGCCGATCCCAAAGGAAGCCGGGGGACTCCACTGCTCTGCCAGCCCTCAAGCGGCCCCATGGTGCCAGCAGACCTGAACCTGGCTTTGGGCTGGCCGATCTGGGGTCACACGGGAGCTTTCTACTTGGCACTAGTTGTCTGAACTTGAAATGGTGCTTTTTTCACGGTGGAGGCAGGTAAGCGTCACCTTTTAGCCCTGGAGGCCTTACAGCCCCAGGAACCTGAGTTAGGTCACCACCTGACCCTTGCCAGCTTCGCTCAGCGTCTCCGCCCCTCCTCCTCCTCCTCCTCCTCTGGGAAAGTCCCCCAGGGCTGCCGAGAGCCTCGAATGAAATGTTATCTGCTCAGCACACAGGAAGCATTTAATACGTGCTGGTCATTTGGTGACTGTTGATAATGGGGCTTGACACAAAGGGGGAGCTCTTTCTCTGGAAGCCTTTCCAAGAGTGAGGTCTTGCATGTAGGCTTGTGCATTTCAAGGTCCGCTGCTCAAAATTTGGTTCGCAGATGAGTCGCACAATCATCTGAGAGCCTGCCAAAAGTGCTGTCTTGACCCCACCCCAGTCCCCCTAAATCACAGCCTGCCATTTACTTACCTGCACAGGAAAGTTTGAGAAGCACCATTTAAAGGTCCAGGGAAGCCTTCCCTAGGCTGACTCTGTGCTTAGGACTCCCTTGGTGTTGGGTTATGTTCAGTCCATCCATGTAATAAAAACCACTGAACCTGCCTTGCTGAGTCGATTTCTGACCCAAGCTTCACGCAGGGAACTTGGTTAAGAGCTGGTTCGTTGGCCTTACATCCCTTTGCAGACCTGAGTCGCCCACCTGTTTCTGGCACCCTGTGGGAGGGGGGTGTAAGTCACAGCCTAGCCTCTGTCCCCTGCTCCCCAGCCTAACCAAGAGGATGCTCGGGCCCTAGTCACACTCCCTCATCAGCTATAAATCAGGACATTCTTTCTCCCTGCTCCTCGAAGGTGGGGTGAAGCTTGGGGCCAAGGCGATTGCGAAGGTTTTTATTCCAGAAGTCTCTCTGAATTGGAGGGGGAGAGACTGGCAATCAGTCCTCTGTGGTTTTGAAGATAGCATAGCATGAGTGTGTCTAAAGTCTGTGTGCACAGTTAGGAGGGGGAAATGCTTAGGTCTCTTCTAAGGAGTGTCTGGCAAAAGACCAAAAAAAAAAAAAAAAAAAAAATCCCAATTTTAAGAGAGGCATCTTTTGCTCTTCTGTATAAAGCAACTATTGCAAACCTAAGCTTCAAATTAAGTGAGTCAAGGGCGGAGGGTTGAGATGAGCCAGTGACTGGTAATTTGGGGCTTTCTCTGCTTGGCATGGTGTTTACTCTTAGCTTCCTTCTGATCTCAAAGATGAATTTCCACCTTTAATAGTTGAGAATTGATGAAGATGACTTAAGTAAGGCCTGTTGGGTGGGCAGAACTGTTCTCTTGCTAGCAAATGCCCCGGCAATAACTTTTTGTCTATGGCTATGGTTGTAATTGGCTATGAAAGACTCCTCTCAGGGCGCCTGAGTGGCTCTGCCAGTTCAGCATCTGCCTTGGGCTCAGGTCATGATCCCAGAGTCCTGGGATTGAGCCCTGCATTGGGCTCCCTGCTCAGCAGAGAGTCTGCTTTTTCCTTTCCCTCTACACCCTACTTTTGCTCTCTTTCTCAAACAAATAAATTCTTTTTTTAAAAAAGCAAGACTCCCTAAGCATTATAGTTCTCATTTAAGTACATACTCTTGCCAGATACCATGCAAAGGGTTTCAAGTTCTTCGATCGCCTAGTTTGCAGACAGCAGCCCCACCTTACAAATGAAGCGTTATGGGCCAGAAGGCTACGCAACTTGCCCAAGGGCCCCTCAGCTAGTGAACGGCAGGTCCTTCTACTTCTAAGCCCAAGCTCTTGACCACAATTCTCTATATCCTGGCTATGCTTGCTGCTGAGTGGGACTGACCAAAGATGTGTTGCCTGGAGATTAACAGATGAGGTTTGATGTATGAAACGGTGGGTGTACCAGAGTGTTTCGGCATTTCTTTAAACTTTGTTTCAAGTTCTGTATGTTCTTTTAATTATATCAATTAGAGATTGACCAATGTCCTTTTTCGGACACTTAATAAAGCGTCACATTCCTACAGTAAATGTCTTGTCCAGATGACACTATTTTTTATTACCTTTCACTTGACCTACCCAAGTTGAGCCAGCCACCTAGTGGCCAACGCTGGAATTGCAGGCATAGTGGCCAGAAGGGAACTAATTGACTTGCAGAAGGCAGGCTTTGTAAACACACACCTGTAAAGCAACCACACAGCAACATCATCCCAGTTTCCTAAGCCACAGCTCAACAAGGGATTGAAAAAAGAGAAAGAAATCCCACTTTGATTTTGTTTTCTATAGGGCCCTAAAACGAGGAAGTTTTCATCTGGGGCACCAAAGAGAACCTTAGGAAACATCACGTAGTTTTATTTATTCATTCCTAAAACTTGGTGTTAGAGGAATTCTGAGCCTACTCTGCTGTCCCGTGTCTCTCACTGTGCCTGACAGTTCTTCCTCCAACAACTGTGCTGTGTAGTAGAATTCGGTGTATTTGTTCAGATCCCCCATGAGAAGAGATCCTAGCTCTCTCTGAGGCTGAGTTGCCCATCTGGGAAATACTGGGACTGGACTTGATACTGACTAGGTTTTCTCATAGGCCCAATGTTTTGTGATCTAATAGCTTTTAAGACCAAAGGAACCAATGCCTAATAATGAAATATCATACAAAAGAAAAAACATTTTAGGGAAACAGAGGTCTTGTAGGCCCACCTCAAATCCCACTGCATTGGCAGAATATGGCTGCCTCTGTATAAGGCCAGCTTTGTGCCCTTCCCCCCACCCCCCATTTCCTTTGGAAAGCGCAGAAAGCCCCCTTGTCTTGAATGCTTCCCTGCAAAGGGCTCCTGCTGAAAGACTGCACACATAGCCAAGACTTTGACCTTCACCTTTGCCCCTGACTTACTTGGTGAGAAAGAGTTCTTATCCTCCGCTCTCTAGGTTTTGGGGGGTTGGGGGTAATCTAGCTAGGGTTAACAGGAATTCAATGAAAATATAAATAGAAACGTAGTCTATAAATAACACTGCCCCCAAAATATCTGGAGGCATGAATATGAGCAGGCAGCAGACAGTCACAAATCATGATGGCCTGGACAGTGAGTGAGCCTTGTTCATTTGCTTGGAGGTCTCTGGGGATACTTTAGATTTGCCAGTGGGGCCCTAGAAAAAACCTCTCTCTATCTGAGCTCTAGAAACGCCTTCCTTGTTTGCTGCCCTCACAGCCATCTTCTGCTAGACCTGCTTTGTGAACAGACACTAATGGAAGCAAAGTAATGCTGCTTAGAATCAGACCTAGCTTTTAGTCTCAGCACTGTGTGACTTGGGGGAATTCAGAAGATATCTCTGGGCTTCAGCTTTTCCTCTGTGGTCATGGGATTTAAAAATTAGAGTTTTGCTTTTTTTTTTTTTTTTCCAGAGAGAGAGAGGTGTGTTTAGGGGCAGAGGGAAAGGGAGGGGAGAGAAGCTTAAGCACAGAGCCCAGTGTGGGGCTCGATCTCATGACCCTGAGATCACCACCTAAGCCAAAATCAAGAGTCAGATGCTTAACCAACTGAGCCACCCGGGTACTCGAAAACCTGGAGTGTTGAAACACAGGAACCATGCTTTATTTTACCTTAGTTTAGAGGATGAAGTCTAGTTTCAGATCCCCCAGCTTCTAATCCATGTGCTGTTCCCTACTAACTGTTTGACCTTGGGAAAATGACTTAACCTCTGTGTACTTCAATTTCCTTGTAAAATGGGAAGAATAATGGCTTCTACTTTGTCCAGCTGCTATAAGAACTAAGTGAGTTAATATTTCCAAAGGGCTTAAGCCAGTGCCTGACACATAGTAAACATATATAAATGTTTATTAAATAAAGAAAGAAATCTACAGATCCTTTGGCCAAGAGTATTACCTGGCACATAGCAGCGGCTCACGCATGTGTCTAGTGAAAGACTGAATGGGTAAGGATAACGTAATAAGATTACATATGAGTTTTTTCTAAGCCCAAAATGCTATAAAATGAAAGTGGGGTTCTTATTCTTAACTATTAGGGTGACAGGAGCTCAGTACGCTCCCTGCTTGTCCACATCCATTGTTTCTGCATTATACATACTGCATTTGTTTTTGTCCGGGAAGAATGCCTGAAGCCCAGGCAGCGTGGTGGGTAGAGAGTGTGCTCATTCTGATGCAATGTTGGGCAGCAGCGCCAGCCTCTCCGCATGGCCTCATCCCCCAGATGCTTTTCAGCATTACATCTGCTTAGTGCCAGCAAAGTTCTTTGCAAGCCAAGCTAGCTCTTACATAGATAAATAATTATGTAGCGTTTTGTTAGGTGTGCACTGTAAATAAAAACAAGAGAAAAAGAACAGAAAGCTCACTCCTCTCAGAAAGCAGCCTGAAATGGACAGAGGAGGAAGTAAGTCGGAAGAGCACTGAGCTGGGAGTCTAGTGCTGATTCCAGGCCCAGGCCTGCCTCGGCTTAGATGCGTGGCAAGGATCATCCCTGCAGCTCTCTGAGCCTCTTCAGAGGGATCCCCTAATTCTCGTAAGGGAAGTGAGATTAATTCAGTACTTCTTAGCTTCAGAGGTGCATGGGAATCACGAGAGGGGCTTTATGAAGAATGCACGTTCTCACCCTGCCCCCCCCCCCCGTTATTCCCCCATTCTAACACAGCGGGGTAGGGGGGCAGGGTAAATCTCTGGAATGTGCATTTGTAACCAACATCTCGAATATCTCAGATTCAGGTAACCGAGGGGTTCTCATGAGCCATGGGGACCCATGTCAGTTACCTAGTGCTGTGTAAAAAATTACCCCCTAAATTTAGCAGTTTATTATCTCACTTCTTCTGTAGGTCAGGAATTCAGGAGCCGCTTAACTGCATGGTTTTGATTTGGGATCTCTTACGAAGTAACAGTCCAAATGTTGGCACAAGGTGCAACTGGGGTCTCGCTGGGCAAGATGGCTTGCTCTCATGGCTGGAGGCCTGGTGCGGGCTACTAGGAGGAGGCCTCTGGTCCTTGCTATGTGGACCTCTCCCTAAGGTGCTTTTATACCATGGCGGCCGGCTTCCTGCAATGTGATTGATCTCAGAGCAAGACAAGAAGGGGGCTGTGATCCCCCTTATAACCCAGTCTTAGAAGTCACCTGTCACTGCTTCAGTGTCCTCTGAAATGGTGCCAGTGGTGGCAGCTCTTGTTGTGGGGTTAGGATTGGGGTAGAAATTAGAGGGAGGAAAGACGATGTGTGTTGGGGGCTTTGGGGAACGTAACCTATAGGTGGAAAACCTGCAAAATCTGCCCCAGAACCAGGTTGCCAGCCCCAGGGTCCCGCCAAGTCCCAGGCTGGCTGCTGACTTGCTGTGTGACATCAGGTGAGGCACAGCCCTCTCTGAGCTCCGTCTTGACCTCAGGGAGTGAGGGGGCTGGACATGATGACCTCCAGGATCTCCTGGTTTTAACCCTAGGATCCATGTGGACTGTGGTAGGCGTCAATACTGGCGGGAACAGAGTCTGGAGCTCCTGCGGTGCGTGCACCGTCGGTGACCAGACCCCGGTGTCCCCCATCCCCTGACCCTCAGGGCTAAGACTTGAGGGAGAAGTACTTCAGAAGGGGCTGTTGGTGCCTCTGCCCCCACGCCCCCGTGTCCCCTCCCACAGGTAAAAACTCTGGTCCTTGGCCTTGATGGTTCAGGAACTCCAGGGATTTCTGAAATAATACAATTTGAATGGCTCTGCATTGCTCTGTGTGGTCTGTGTGATCAAACCCCTGTCACCCATTCAGTATCTTCTAGTACCACTCGTCACCCACGCCTTGTAACCTCCCAACACATTCACCTTCCTTCAGCTGGGTTCTATTATCTCTGGACCTTTGCTCAGGCTCTTCCCTCTTCTGGAACATTCTCTCCACTTCCCTTGCCCTGGCTCATTCCTACCACTTTTCAGGCTTGTCTCTCCTCCTGTGTGCCCCCACTGTGATGGGTCACACTGCAGCACAGGGCACACAGACGGCGTGTGCTGTAAGGTCCGGGCCGTGTCTGCAATGTCTGTCGTCCCGGCCCAGGCCCAGTTTCCGCGCCTGCACTTGGGAAAGTGGGGCTCCTCGTGAGTGAGTGGCGCTTGCTGACCGTGCTCATGGTGTTGGGCTGAGCTGTAGCTCTGGGGAAGGCAGCCCAAAGGGATACAGAGGGAAAAGGTACAGAGAAAAGACTAGAGCAAAACCATTGAGTGTCTAGGTACCTCCAGGCAACCCAGAGAAAGGCCAAAGCGCATTAAATTCCAGCCCTGCCACTTAACTAGTTTTGTGACCTTGGGCAGGTCACTCGGGTCACTTTTCTGACCTTCAGTTTCCCCAGCCATAAAACAAGAATGACAATGGAACCCAGTACCTCAATCAGAAGTTGCGATGCATATCAAATAAACGAATAAATACAAAACACTTGGCACACACCAAGTCCTCCGGGATGTCACTGTCACTCGTATTGTCCTCACTCAGGGGAGGCATAGACAGTGCTGCTGGGAGGTTGCTGGAGGGGGCTGACTGTCTGGGCTCAGTTCTACCAGCGGCGCCAAAGCTCAAGAAAAGCAGGCTTTGGAGGACCGTGTCCCCGCAGAGAGAACCAGGCCGACTCTCTCCAGCTGGCACTGCCAGGCCTGTGGTTGTGGGGCTGCTTTCCCAAGGGCCTCTATATCCTGGGGATTTTCCTCTGCTTCATATCATCCGAAGTCAACGGTGTCTTCCAACATCCCCCTTGGAACCAGGACTGCCCCTGCCTGCCCACAGCCTACTCAGCTGGCTAGGCCTTTTCTGTTGTGTCTTTCCGCCCTGGAGGCCCAGTATCCCTGGCCTGCCCCCACCCTGCCACCGTGCCCCACCCCCCCGCAGCCCCTTCTGTGGGCCAGGCCACAGGGAGAGGCTGCCGGAAAGCTCTGCCCAGCGTCCCACCGTCCCCTTTCCTGAGGGCAGCCTCCCCTGGCAGGGAGGAGCTGAGGCTGCAAGGGCTGAATGGGGCCTTTTATTCTGCGGCTCTCACAGGGAGGGTGTGAGCCACTGCCCACCACGCCCGCCACACCCACATCCACACGGTGGGGACAGTCTGGCCGCCCTGATGCTGGGCTCCGGGTTAACCACACTCTCTGGCCCCGCTCTGTCTGGGTCCTAGAGGGCAAGCCCATCCCCGCCACAGCCCATGTCTGGGCCAGCAGCCCCCAGCACGTGCAGAGTGAGCTGCGTTTATTAGTCCCGTTTTGTGTGTGTGTGTGTGTGTGTGTGTGTGTGTGTAAATGAGAGTCTAGAGCAAGAGGGTGTCAACACATTCACACTTACCCATTCAGTAAACGTCAGCTGAGGCCTCTGTGCACCAATCCTTGCGCTGGGCCCTGAGGATACAATAGTAAACAAGACATCATACAAAGAGGTGGGAGCATTACAAATCGCAGTGAGTTCTGTGAAGGAGGCAGTTGAGGGCTGGGAGAGAGGCAAAGAGGCCCCCCTCACTGGGAGTGGCCTGCCCCAGCCTCCCCCTGCCGTGATCTGAAGTATGGAAGGCGTTATCTCTGTGCCAAGGGCCCAGGGGACTATGTCCTGGGAGAGGGGACTGCATGCACACAGGCCCCGAGGTGGCGGGTCTGTGGGCCTCCCCAGCCACAGAAACGAGTTCTGATTTGATTTTGTTCTCAGCGCCCTGGGAAGTCAATGAAAGGTTCAAAGCAAAGGTTTCATCTTAAAAATGTTCTTTGGGCTACTGGGTAGAAAATGGACTGGGAGTCGTTGAGACCAAAGGTCACCGCACGATGCGTGGGCTGTTGGCCAAACATGGAGTGATGGGGCCTTGCCCTTCCCTGTGACAACAGCACTTGGTGTCAGACCCTCTCCTCCCCACCCAGCCGTGTGCCTCCAGACCACACAGGATAGGAGAAGGCTGATGCCCAGGCTGGTTAATGTACCCAGGACACGGCAGTTGAAAGGCCCTGGGCCTCTCAACTCAGCAACCCACCCTCTGATCTGTGCTGGCAGCTGAATGGTTAGATGGGGTTAGAATGGGATTCATGCGACTCTGTTTCTTGGCCTGGGTGCTGGTTACCTAGGTGGATTCTGTTTGTGAAATTCGTTGAACCATCCATATGCATGTGCACTTTTCTGTATGTATATTATACTTCAAAAAAAAGGACATTTTTAAAAAGGAAAAAAATTGTTCTGATATAGATGGCTGAATAAGGCTGCTCAAAGACTTCTGTTCTATTTGATTCCTTTTTTTTTTTTTTTAAGATTTTATTTATTTATTTGACAGAGAGATCACAAGTAGGCAGAGAAGCAGGCGGGCGGGGAGGGGGGGGGGGGGGGGGGGGGGGGGGAAGCAGGGGAAGCAGGCTCCGTGCGGAGCAGAGAGCCCAACCCTGAGCCAAAGGCAGAGGCTTAATCCACTGAGCCACCCAGGTGCCCCAGATTCCTTAAAGATGAATTAAAACCTCTGGTATGGCAAGGCTAGATGCTTTTTCTTCTTTTATTTTCCTAGCAGACACCCATAAATCCCACTTGGCCCCACTGAGGATGGGGGAATGAAAGACTGTGTTCCCTTAAGCCTGGCTCTGCCCTGGGGATGGGACCTTCCAGTCCAGAATCTGGAAGATCGTTTTCCTCCCCTGGATGTGATGGGTCTTACCGTAAGCACGCCCTGGCTGCAAGAGAAGGTTTCCAGCTGTGGCGAAACCCTGGTGGATTTTTGCGAGTCGGGATCCCTGAGTGTGCGGGAAAGTGGGTAGAGAGGTTCACCTGCGTGAGTCACCCTGGCGCCCCCAGGTGGGGGGGGATGGGGGGTGGAGTGAGTCATCATTGCCGCTGCTTCTCTGTGTTCTATTCTCTGCTCTTTGAATCGGGCTGACAAAAAAGCGTCCCAAAGGAGAGAAATGGGAGCTGCGTGGGAGACGGTGTTTTTAGGGCGCGAGGGTTTGAATCTGGAAAGGTGGCTGCAGGCTCAAGGGAGCTAGTGTTTGGCCTTGAGGGGGGAAGGCAGGTCATGGTGGGTGCTGGGGAATCACGGTGGTGCTCAGATCCCACCGGCCGGTGAGGAGGTGGGTGGGGCCAGGTTGTACCCCCACCCCCACGCTCCCACATCTCACTGACCCGGAATTGTCAGCTCCTAAGAGATCCCATTTGCTCAACATTTATTGTGGGCTGCCCTCTGTGTTCGGTGATTTTTACAGGGATTCATTGTCGCCTCACAATGATCCTTTGAGTTAGGCATTACGATGTGCAGTTTGCAATCTGAGGAAACGGAGGTTCAAGTAGGTTCTGACTTGTCCCACATCATACAACAGTAAATGGCAGGGCTAGATGTGCTAGTCGGGAACCTGTAGGTGACAAGGACTAGACCCTTCTCAATCTGGTTCAAGAAAAGTCGGGGAAATTTTTTGGCTCATGTAACTGAAAACTTAGGAGATAATGATCTCAGGCATGGCTGGATGCAGGTGACCAAATCATGTGTCTTTCTCTAGTTCTTAGCTTTGTTTTCTTCTCTGGCCACTTCCCTGGCCACTAGGACAAGCTTTCCCCAAATGGTAACAGTGATTTGCAAAGATACTTCCTAGCAACTTGGTTCTACCTTTTCTGAGTTACTTCTCTTTCTGGTGGTTCTGGCAAAAGTCCCAGGCCGATTCTCCTCCGACCAGCTTGGGTCACATGCCCATGGCTGGACCATACTGTTTGGTAATGCCAGGAGTTTGGGTGAGATGAGCCTCAGTGAAACCTGACAGACTGAGGAGGAAGGAGGGATTGTCCCCAAAAAGAAACTCAGGGCATTGCACTAGAGATGCTGAGGGGCAAACGCACAGAGGCCTGTCATTCTAGTCTCGGAGCCAGAGCTCGTGGCTGGAAGCTACGTATTCTTTTCCCTCCCCACAGGCAGTGCCTCTGTCTGTATCACTGTCTCAGTCCAGCCAGGCTGCTGTACCAAAAAAGCACAGACTGGGGGGCTGATAAACACAGGACATTATTTCCAACAGTTCTGGAAGCTGGAAGTCTGAGATCAGGATGCCAGCCTCGCCAGGTGAGGGTTGCAGATTTCTCACTGTTTCCTCACCGGATGGAGGCCTTAGGGAGCTTTGTGGGGTGTCTTTCATAACAACATTCATCCCGTTTGTGAGGCATCACACCTTGCCACCGCCCCAAGCCTCCACCCCAATACCAATACAGTGAGCATTAGGATTTCAGCATGAATTTTGAGGGGCTCAGACATTCAGACCATAGTGCACGCTATGAGCAAACATGCATGTCATTCTTTGCAGGGGCGGGGTGTTCCTCTAGTGAGGAACACCTTCACATCTTCTCTCCCCAAGTTGGTTTGGCAAAGAAGAGGCTCTCCTGGGTGCCGTATCAGCCAGCAGAGCCAGAGAGGAACCCCATCCCCCAACTTCCTTGCTCTCCGACCCACACAGCTTGCCTGTCCCCTGCTGGGTTCCAGCGACCCTTGACACGCTCTCTCCAGACAATCCTCTGACCTTCCTGAGGGCATCAGGCAACACCCGCATTCATGGCACCCAGCTCTGTGCCAGGGATTGCTGGGGACAAAGAGAGTAATAGAAAGTCATCGCTGTCCTCAAGGTGACTGCAGTGCAGGGATATAAGACTGTCACGTTCCCATAACCAGCTCTGCGGACGTCCCCATAACCCTTGTAGTGGGTTGAATAGTGGCTCCCCAGAAGATAGGTCCACATCCAAACCCCCAAATTTGTGAATGTGACCTCATGGAGAAAGGGTCTTCACAGATGTAATTCCGATAAGGATCTGGAGATGAGATCATCCTGAATTAAGGGCCGGCATGAACCCAAAGACAGGTGTCCTTAGGGAAGAAAGGCAGAGGGAGATTTGAGACTCAGACGGAGCGGGGAGGTCACATGAAGACAGAGGCAGAGACCAGAGTGATGCCGCTACAGCTGAGGAATACCCAGAGTCCCCGAAGCTGTAGGAGTTGAGGACAGATTGTCCCCTATTGCCTCCAGAGGGAGCGCAGTCTTGCCCACGCTTGCAGACTTCCGGCCTCAGAACTGGGGGAGAATGCATTCCTATTGTTTTAAACCAATGACCTTATGGTACTTTGTAGTAGCTGCCCTGGGAGACTAACGTATACCCCCTTCCCCTTTTGTCCTCAGATCCAGTTAAATGGGTAGGGGTGTCGCTCGTGGAGAACGAGGGCTCTGCGCCATGCGGTCTGGCGTCTCCAGGCCATGCTGTGGCCTCCCTTATTTCTTAGGCCAGTCCCCTGTGACGCTCCAGGCTCTCTGGGCTGCCCTGAAGGGAGAGAGTTGGGAACATCTATGCCCTGGGAGGCCGGGGTGGCCTGTACATCAGGGGGGCTGGGAAAGTAAGAGGGGGCCCTGAGATGGTGGCTCCCTAACAAATTCCCTGGGATAGCAGGAGATGGGGAGGGGGGGAGTCCTGGAGTCTGGGAAAGGAGGACAGGGCCGGCAATCAAGGAAGGCTTCCTGGAGGAGGTCTTGGGCTGGGGAAGGAGGCCCAGGGTGCTGCAAAGAAAACCAGACTCCTTTCTGTGGCTTAAATGACTGCTACTGGCTTCTTTTCTGTCTTTCAAATTCACTGTATGGTTGCCTCTGTCGGAGCACTCTTGCCCCAGAGCTTTGCATGACTGGCTCTCTCTCCTCATCAAAGTCTCCACCAAACTTCCCTGGCCACTAGCTGAATTCCGCCCCTCCCCTCCCCCTCCCCACCTCTCCCCACACCCCCCACATCCCCCACATGCCCCTTCTTGTTACCCTGTTTTATTCTTTCTTAGAAGTAGGGGGAGACACATAGGTATAACCAAACTACTTACTAGATAGGAAAATTGCACACTGTATCCCTTCCATGCATACGCCCCACCACCACCCCGGCCCTGCCTGTTCAAATGTAAACTCCTTGAGAGCAGGGTCCCCATCTGTCATGTTCTCTGTGGTGTTTTTAGCCCCTGGAGCATCAGGACAGTGACAGATGGATGGCATTCCAGATGGCAGAGAAAGCACGGAAGAGGGGGTATATATGTGTGTATGTGCACATGCACACTGTGAACGTGAAGCTAAGAGGCTGCCAAGAATAGATCCACTCAAACAGACCAAAAGAGGCCCAGAGGCGAGTCCTTTTCGACTAGCCAGTGCCCTGGCTAATGAAACAGTTCGTTTTCCAGAAGCAAATGTCCACCTCTAAGACCCATCGGGTATCACTGAGATGCATCATTATGTGCCTGGTATCCTGGGCAGGAGGAGGAAATACCCCTGCCCCCCCAAGCATGGGGACCTTCCTGAGTCAAGGCCCCATCTATGTGTCCTGGCCCAGAGTGGACACTCCTGGTGAGAAGGTCAGGCCACACTGGGGACTGAGGCAGAGCTTGACCTCTGACTGGCAGTTCCCTCTGATTTCCAGCTGATACATGACCCACGAGGCAGGGCAGGAAGGACAGGGAGGTATGCTGTTTCGGGGAGCTCTTTCTTTCCAGAGTCTACAAGACACTGTGTCCCCTCTCCTTCCTACTTTGTGGTCCGTTTACCGGCCTGCTTGTATCAGATAGGCAGAGCCCTCGGGGGACTGTTGGTACGTGGTACGCCATGTGTATACCACCATCCACAGTTACTGCTCATACAGGCCTCCGTCAGGCCCCAAGGCAGCTGTTCCCCAGACCACGGCATAGCCCGCAGCACGGAGGACATGTTACTAATGCTCACATCACACAGACTAAAATCCTAAATCCTCACCATGGCTCTCAAGGCCTTATTTGATTGGACCCCAAAGAATTCTAGATTCATTGCCTTCTCCCTCCCCCTTACTATGTGAGCTTCAAAATCCCAGGCTGAAGTCTCAGCTCAGGCACTTAGTAGCTGTGTGATTTTGGACAGGTCCTCTCTGAGCTGACATCTCCTGTGCAAAGCAGAGATAATAAAAGTACTTGTGGGGCCCCTGGGTGGCTCAGGCGGTTAAGCAGCTGCCTTCAGCTTAGGTCATGATCCTGGCGTCCTGGGATCAAGCCCCACATCAGGCTCTCTGCTCAGCGGGGAGCCTGCTTCTCCCTCTCCCTCTGCCTGCTGCTCCCCCTGCTTGTGCTCTCTCTCACTCTCTATCAAATAAATAAAATCTTTTTTTTTTTAAGCACTTGCTTCAAAGCCATGAGAATTAAGCAAGCAAATCCAGTAGAAAGCTCTTCGCATGTGCCAGACACATAGTAAGCCTTTGGCTACTATTTCTGCTTGTTTTCCTCTTCCTCTGCCCCTCTCAGTGCCCCCCAGCCCACTGCATACATCTTAGGACCCCTGGAGGGAGGAGCCTCAGAGCCCCAGGCCTTCCGTCTCCAGATGAGAATGCAGAGGCCACAGTGGAGGAGGACCCCACTTCAGGGTCACACAGCCAGCCGGTGGCCCAGGCAGGACTTGAACCCAGGCCTCCTGCTGAGGCGCCTGCTCCTTCTGCTTGTCCCCCCTTCTCAGCCCAGCCCAGAGCGGCAGCAAGAGGGACCTACACCTATGTGCTTGGACCCTGTCAGGCTTGACAGCTTTTCTTCTCCACTTTCAAGAATGAGTTATGTCCTGAGGTCTGGTTCGTGGCCCGTGTGTAATCTTCCTTATGATGCTTTATCATATTTCTGGGGCAGTGCCTGCGTGGCTTTGAAGACTCTGGCAGGCGCTGTGAGCGGGCTGAATTACATTTACAAGAGGCCTTTAATGCCCTGTGGTCTCGGCTTCCTTAATGGGGATTTTCCTCCTCCTCCTCTTTTTTCTCTCTCCCTTTTAATACAGTCCCCGGTGTGGCTTCCCGAGTGCGGTTTGGATTCCTAACAGAGAACTCAAGACCGTAGAATCCCTTCCAGATCTTCCCTCCCTCTTTCCCCTTCCCACCCTCTGCAGCCTGGGCCAAAGCCCCAAGAAAAGAAAACGTTGCTCCTGTCAGGATTTCAGTGGAAAGGAGAGAAGCCCTATTGGAATTCCAAAAAAAACTAAAATCAGCCGGGCAATGGCTTGTACAGAAATTCTCCTCCGACGTTGCACCTGAGCGGCAGACCCCCGAGCCTCGTGCAGGGCATGGAAGGTGTCCGGCCCAGAGGCAGGATGGTGTCCCTTGCAGGGGGTGGGCGCGAGGGGCAAGTTGGGGGTGCCTTACCAGTGTGGACAGGGTGCCCGCACCCCTGTCTCCTCACTTCTCCCACCCCCATCCCTTCCTTCCTTCTCCCAGCCATCTCTGCACCTTAAGGAGGCTCCTTCATTGTCCCTTAACGATGAGTTTTCTGCTGGCTCTGGCTGCGGCGGGATCAGGTCTTACGTGATCTAAGTATGCATCTTGGGGACCTCAAGCTCCGAGAGTGGATCAGCCACCATAGGGGTGGTGGGGCGGGAGGCAGTCCCCATCTCCCATCTCCCATCTGCCTCCTTTCCTTTTTGTCCTTCACCAGCATGAGGAAGGGCACGAGTGCTATTTTTGGAGAATGGATAAGTCATGTTTCATCTCCTTCCGGGAGGCACGCAGGGCAGAGCCAGGTCTGTGGGCCTGGGTCCCTGCTGCAGTCTCTCCTTTCAATTTCCTCCGTTGCTCCGACGCATCCTTCCGGGTCCTGTGAGATGCCGCGTGGCCAGGGGCATCTCCGGGCCAGGGGGTCCTCCAGCTCCCGAGGAGAGAGGCTCAGGCAGAGGACTCAGAAAGTCCGCCCAGGGCTGCTCATCCTCTGGTCAGGCCCGAGAGCGAGAGCCGGTCTCCCGCGCTGCGCGATTGTTTCACGAGCCGTCCCCAGGGCTGTGCGCGGACACTCCCGCGGCGTGCAGGCGGCAAGGCGACAGGCAACCAAAAAAGGGTAGGAGACAAGGAGTCCAGGAGTACCAAATCTGTGACATCTTCCCCCAAGGAAAAGAGGCCGGTCTCCAGTGTCTTGATAAGTCTTGTTTTATCTCCTTTCAAAAGGAACGCACGTGGCAGAGCTGATTTATCTTGATGACATTGTCCAGTCTACAGAGTGTCGGGCCTCTGACGGGCCTGTCTGCCGGGCTTCAGAGAGGAAGGGAGGAAAGAGAGCTTGAGGGACAGTGCAGGAGAGGAAGATGAATGCAGCAGCAGGCACTTGGGGTGGGGGGTTGGCGGGTGGTGAGGGGCGCCTGCTGTATACAAGGCCTTGTGCTGAGTGGAGTGTGGTGCCAAGGGGAGGAAGGAGTTGGTCATACCCGATGTAGGGAGACAAGAGATGCCAGTGGGAAACAAGTCACCCACAACAGGCCAGACTAGCTGCTCTGCTGTCTGACAGGAGCAGGGCTGGTGACCGGGAGCTCAGGCAGTGACAACTGTTTTCAGTGCCCCCCACCCCTGGTCCCCTACCCTTCACCTCTGTCTCCCAAAGCTGCTCATGGGAATGGCCGGGGATTTTCTTCCAGCCTCGCAAACATACTTGGCTGAAGGAGCCGGAGATGTGATGGTCTCATTTGGTCACAGGCTGGGAGCTGGAGGTAAATGCTCCTCGCCCTCAGTCGGGAAATCTTGGAGGTACGGTCCATTTTATCCCCAGGGTTCCCCAGAGGACCTGAGCTGTTGGCTCCCCATGGGGATTAACTGGCTTCCCTTCCCTCCCTTTCCACTGCCCCGTGGTGTCTTCCAGGACCGTTCCCAAATAAACCACCAAAGTTCCTCGTCTCTGGGTCAGCTTCTGGGAAACAGCCTAAACCAAGACAATGTTTAGTACCTCCCTAGGGCCTCCATAGAAGAAGCTCCCATGAACTGATCTTCAAGCCACATTTCTGTTCACATTGCCATGGCCATTCTTTTCCTTAGAACTCTTTTTTTTTTTTTTTAAGATTTTATTTATTTATTTGAGAGAGAGACAGTGAGAGAGAGCATGAGAGGTGAGAAGGTCAGAGGGAGAAGCAGACTCCCCATGGAGCTGGGACCCTGATGCGGGACTCAATCCCGGGATTCCAGGACCGTGACCTGAGCCGAAGGCAGTTGCTTAACCAACTGAGCCACCCAGGCGCCCTCTTCCTTAGAACTCCTTTAATGCAAGTGATAACAATCCATCTCCAACTAATTTCAGCAAAAAATAATTTTCTTGTTTTATGCATGTGGCAAGTAACAGGTAGACCTTGGGTTCAGAACAACTATGTCCAGCTGCTCAAACGATGTCAAAGGAACCTGCCCTTTGCCATCTCTTTACTCTGTGTTTCAACCATTCAGGAAGCATTCATTGAGCACCTACTTTGTTCTGGGCACTGCTCCTTTCTCTCTGGGGGTTTCCTTCTCAGGCAATGATAAAGATGGCCACGAGAAGCTCCAGACTTTCATCCTGCCAGCTCAGCAACTGTGGGAGAGAAAGAGCTCCAGCAGAAGTCTCATGGCTGACCCTCCTTGGCACAGATCAGGTCCCCTGCCCATCTCTGAGCCAATCACTGTGACTCTGGTTGGCTGGGTCACATGCCTACCCTTGCTGCCAGGGAGTGTGGTCAGCCCCTTTGAACCACAAGGACTGGGAATGGAGGAGGGAGGCTCTCCAGAGGGAAATCAGGCAGACAGGGACAATGGATGCCTATTACAGTTTTAGGGCGAGCACTTCACCATTTGTCGAGCTATGTGGGTTCTAAGATGTATCAGACGGACCCCGATGGATGGAGATTTTTCAAACATCTGTAACACACAGCAGAATGGGGCACATGCCTTAGGAATGGACAAAGTGTGTAGAAAAGAGGGAGATTACTCCCAGCGTGGCCAATCAAGGAAGGCCTTCTAAAAAGGGGGCATTGACCTAGACATTGATGGCAGTGAGGCACAGAAATGTTAGCTGTTAGGACTTGAGAGTCAGACCAAAGAGTTCAAATTCTAAATTGAACCAGCCGAAAAGAACCATGCATTGATCTCGTTGTTAAAATTGAATTGGGGTAGCTCAGAAGAGCCTGCTGGGGAGATTGCAGGGGCTGGCATTTCCTGGAAGCCTGACCCACACCTGCAGAGGGGTGTGCCTGCCCATCTGCACGGCGTGGCCTGAACTGCTAGAGGCTGTGTGTGCAGAGAGGCTGGGGAAAAGTCAGGCTGGGGCAGCCGCACGCCTTGGCATTGGCCCGCGCCCGCCCTGGAAATAGCCTCCCACCTAAACTAAGAATAGGAATTCCTGCCTGGCTGGCAGGAATGAATGCCGATTTCTCAAGGAGGGAAGGGCCTGAGAACAAAACCCAGCGTGTGGGTTGGGCCGTTCTTTGTATTTCTTTGTGAGGTCACTTGGGAGCCGCACCCACGCCAGGCCATCGATCCTGCCCTGAGACCCAGACAAGGTGATCTGGCCAAGATGGCAGCCTCGGAGGCCACTCCTGGGCCCCAGAGGTCCTGGGCTCTCAGCCTCGGGCGCCTCCTGCCCCCTGGGAGAGGTGACTGCCCATCTCTTGTGTTCTTGATGCTGGGCAGGGGCGGTGGCACTCGGTGGCCAGCTAAAAGGCTAAGAAGCCGAGGGAGAGAGGAGTGAGAGGGTGGGAGGCTGGGGTCCCATGGCAGCTTTCCCCAGAGTCACCCAGCTCACAGCCCTCTCTGTTCCAGGCAAAATCCTCTTCCGGAGAAGCCACATCCGGGACGTAGCTGTGAAGAGGCTGAAGCCCATCGACGAATACTGCCGGGTAAGCGTGCGCCTGCAGGTGGGGGAGGGGCCGGCCAGCCAGCCACAGAGTCTGTTTGTCTGTCTGTCCGTGGAGGAGCACCATCTGTCCCAAACCTTCTGCTGTGGTCTAGCAGGTGCCTCCTGACGCCTGGCATTTCCCGGCCAGGGAGGTGGGTCTGAGTGTCCCTCAGGGAGGGGTCACTTGTGACTGGGCCACTCTCTGGGGCACAAGGGCCTTGGGATCACGCTAAGACTTGACTTTTTTCAGGACCCGCCTGCGTTTACAGAACGTTATTTTAAATCACTTCCACGGGCTTGGGAGCTCGGTTAAGGGGTCTCCTGCTGAAGGGAGATGTTCTGTATGTGACATTTTGCTGGACACAGGGGAGCTGTTGCTTTGAATTCCTTTTGGGACCAGAGTTGTTGGAATCAATTCTGAGTTCAATAGCATCTGAGAGTTCTGAACTGCCTATTTGTTTATTCACAGAAGTCCTGATGGTTACGGATGTTTATGTGCACATTTTTACCCGTGCCAGTGGTCACGCTCACACACACACTCACACAAACACACACACAGGTGTGTGTGCATAGGTGTGTAAAAACAGCCAATGCCAACGAAGAGATGGGACAATTTCAGCGATGTCATGAAGAAGACCCCGTTTGTCTTTCTGGACAAGAGCCTAGACTAGCCTGGCCTTCGACTAGAGCCCAGGACCCCTGCAGGGAAAATGCCAGGCGCCCACTTCATTGGCCTTGACCCGTGGCCTCTGGATGGCGAGGCTGCCTGGGTTCAGAATCCTCACTAGCTCTGTGAACTTGGGCAAGCCACTGAACTTCCCAGAGCCTCAGTTTCCACATCTGTGTGACAGGGAGACTAGTAGCTCCACAGAAGGTAGTTATGGGGAGGAAAGCAAGTGACACAGGCCAGCAATGCAAGCATGGGAGGAGGCAGTCAGCTGACCCCAGCTTTGGATTATTATTACTACAAGGCATAAACAATTTACTGTTCCCACTGGCTTTCGTGGAGATAGATTTCTTAGTTAAATGAAACCTGCGAGCTGGAATCGAATCCCACTGCCTCCCCACGGGCTCTGTGACTCTGGGCAAGCGAGTCTACCTCTCTGAGCCCCAGGTTCCTTCATCTGTGAAACAGGGTAAAGACAGCTCCCTTGCAGGGCTCCTGAAGGGGGCTGTACGGGAGAATGTGTATCATAGTGTTGGTCGCTTCTCAAATGCTGTGTCCCTGCACAAAGCTGTAGCTGTAGGGTCTGTTCATTCGCTAATACTTTATGATTCAGAAACACTATGCTGGGAATAAAAGTGTTTAAGAAAGAAGCAAGTTGCTCAATGTCCTAACTGGTGTTCCCCAGCCGATAGGCAGACGAGCACTCCCATGGAGTCTCCATTAACCCGAGTTTCAGTTTCATGACTGAGTCGATTCATACTTAGTCACATTTTCTGCCCTAACTGAGAAAGAATTCCCAGTGATGAATTCCCTTATGTGAGAGGCTCCTCTTCTTCAGATCAATATTCATTTTTCTCTTTAAAGGGCATTTGCCATTTCCAGTTCAGTTGATGGCTGCTGCCTGAGCTTTTATTTCTCCTTATATCTTTCCCAAGAAGTTAAATAAATGGGCACAGCCCAGGGAGGAGGGGGCGAAGGGTGGGGGAGGCCTCTCCCAGCTGGGGATTTATGGCTCACATCAGCCTGGGAGGCTCCTGGAGCCGGAGGCATCTGCAGTCTTGGGTCCTGGGCCATCCGGAGGAGGAAACCGATAACATCTTATCTCTGGGGATCAGGCTTTGAACAGGACTCCTGAGTCAGGATGAGCTTCTTTGCTGCTGCTGCTGGCCGGGGGCGCCATTTAAGTGGGGTCTGCAAGAGGCAGGGCCTCCTAACCTGATTAGCACAGACAGGAGCTTCTCAGAGCCAAGTCGGGTTCGGCAAACAGCTAGCCGTCTCACAGGCTGTAATTTACTCTGAGAATGGCAGGGGGGCAGGTCAGTGCAGAAGTGACCTTTAATTCTGCCGAACTAGAAAGCTGGAATCTGTGGTCTCGTTGTCGGAGACCTTGGGATGACCTTGGAATGGTCATTAGGGATAAGCCAGAAATAGTCCTTAGCCACCCCCACCCCAGCATTGCATGTCGCAGCTCTGCCTCCCAATGGTCCAGTCTATGGCCATTTAGGATCCAAGTTGCGCTCAATATCACTGACCCCTCCGTGAATCCCATGGTCAGTGCCATGTACACTCTGGCCAGCCCTTCCCTTATCCATGTCTGTCCTGGGACACACTGCTGGAGTTTTTATTTCAAATACCCTGCATATGCAGCCATGCTTGGCTGGCCAGCATCTTCCTTGGGCTCCTAGACAGCGTGGACTCCCGGGCTGGGATTTGCTGGGGATTCAAGGGCACCCAAGACTGTGAAGCTGGCTCTGCACCTCGAGCAGCCAGCTCCCCTGCCAGGACTCAGACGTGGAAAGTCTGACCATGCGGTAGACCTCCCCAGACTTCAGGCTCCCTGCCCTCGCGAGCCAGCCAGTCCCTCTGCCCAAAGGTGGTTTCACAGCCCAAATCTCAGTGTTAATTTTAAACATATATGGAGCAGATTGGATGAGTGTCACGGAAAATTGACCGAGCACCAGCCCGGTGATTGTTTTATGTGGCACTTGAGGGCTGGGTGTCTATCAAGAGGGGTTCCAAAGGCATTTCTTTAACTCCATAAATTAATTTAATGGGCAACACGGTTATGCGGTTAATATTTAATGATTCTGTGGCCTCAAAAAGTCGAAGACTTTCATCTCACTAACAAGCGTGAGCTATACTTTAGGAGCTGGGACTAACAGTTGAGTAAGTGATTCCTTTTGCGTGTGAAATACATGTTTGCCGTGTTTGTCTGTGGGATAAAATAAATATCCTGGGGCAGGGGGTGGGTGGGGGGCAGTGAGAGGCAGTGTTTGAGAGTGATCAACTCACCCTTTGCCATGGTAATGACGTTTACACAAGTCTCCATTTCCTGATGGGTGCAACTAGAATTTTTTTTTGCCCAAAAAGCTAAGATTGCTTCTATTATTCTGCTGTCCAAGAGAGACTTGCTTTCAGGATCAATGGCTTTCTTTGTGGGACAGATGAGGGGTTGGTTGTAGTCAGACTGGGGGAGGGGGGGTCAGCCCTGAAGGGGTAAGGATCTCTCCCCACCCCACCCCTGACTCTCTGCACCTCCCAGACTCATTCAAATTTATCCCCACTTGCCAGGTTCGAAAACTGAGACTATCTGGGGGTGGTGGTTCTTAGTCCCGGGCATCTCCCTCCCACCATGCATGGCCCGTCATTGGGTCTCACCTTAATAAAGAGAAAGATTCATGTCCCAACCAAAACACACTCCTTGAAGAAGCACCAGAAGCTTCCTGTTATACTCCGTCCTAGATACAGGGAGACTGACTTCTTGTGGCCTCATTCTAAGAGTGTTGCTGATAGGGAGACTGAAGCAGAGAGCAAAGACTGATGCATTCATGCCTCCCAAAGTGGCTGGTACTCTGGGGAAACCAAGTGATAGAATGTCTCCATCTCTGTTAGTCCATATACCAAGGAAAAGGATTTCTAGCCTGAAATAAAACTGATTGTGTCCCTTTTCTCCTTGAAGACCCTCAGAGGAGCCCCATTGCCCATAAGAACCCACGAGGGGCTTGGCCGGGCCCTCTGTGGGCTCGTCCGAAGTGCTGCTCAGGCCTCAGCATCTGCCTGTCCTCCGCACCCTGCAGTCCAGTCCATCAAAAGTGCCGCCGTTCCCAACTAGCCAGAGTCCCAAGCTGCCACCCTTTGCCCCTGCTAGTGCTCTTCCTAGGGATTCAGCTCCCACGGTGCCCCTTCTAGAAGCCCCCTGAGTTCCCCAGGGAAAGCTGAGCACCCCTGCTGTGAAAACTGTGCATGCCTCTAGATAGGACACCAATCCTCTGTAGGAGGACAGTTTCTGTGTGTCCACCTTTTCCAGACCTGGAGCTCCTTGAGGACCACACCTTTTATCTTTGTGTCCTCAGTAACAAGCAGGAATCCTGGCCCCATGTAGGTGTCCAGGCAATGTCTGCCAACAAGATGCAAAGATCACACACAAGCAGAGGACACCTCCCAGGAGGGTGACATGTCCCGGAAGCCCCGATGTACTAGGAGCCCTTGTGACATGAATTCACGTGCTGCTGTGAATGAGATACTGTTTCCATTTCAAAAGGATTTGCAGCCTGGTCCTTCAAAAAGAGAACTCCTGTGTTTGAGATACTGATTTACAGAAGTTCCATGAGCCCAGCTTCCTAGGTAGGGATCCAGGAGAAAGAGTCCAGGCAGGCCAGAGGCAGCCCAGGGGTGGGGCTGGGGCAGGGAGTGGGTGGCCAGCTTGGTGGGACTCCATTCCCCTGTGCCATGCCCCCTGCCCCCATCCCCTGCCCTTGGTCACTCAGCTTTTGCCCAGATTTCCATTGATTAGAAATCAAAATGATGTTCCTAAAAAGAGGACAATGTTTGATCCCATGGAAAGAGCAGGACGCCCATGGTTGTTTGGCCAGATGTAAAACTTTTCTGTCCTTGGACAGACGTACCCAGAGTGGTGGGCTTCGTGGAGGTGGTGGGGGGGTTCCCTTCGAAGAAGGTCTGAGGACAGCCACCCTCTGTCTTATCTGAATTTGTGTCTTATCTGAAGGATGACACAGTGCAAATGGTGGCCCGTGTCGCTGGCTCTCAGAAAACTGTGTGGGGCAGGCCAGGATCTAGAGACCTCAGGGCAGTTTAGGACTGGGGAAGGGGGCACAGGAAGGACTGCCTGATGGCAAACCTTGCTGGCTCTTTAGCACTTCCTCACCAGTCTCCCCCAGCCCTAGGCACCCTCTGCCCTCAGCTACCTCCCTTGCCTTATTTGTCCAGATCTGCTCTTAGCCAGCTCACAATCGCCCTGGGCCACAGAATGGCAAGGTCAGAAGGGGACTGAAGTCAGCTCAGCTTACATAGGGTGGGGGCCTGCATACCCTTAGCAGCCCCATGGGGCAGTGGCCCCCTCCCTAGATGCTGAGGGCTCGGAGGTCATGCTCATTCCAGCTCTTCCCACCTAGCCTGAATCAAAAGGCTCAGTCGGATTGAATGATGGGTCAGACAGTGAGTTCACTCCTAATGGTGCTGTTTGCAGTTCTGGAGCCTTGGACTGTTAGAGCTGGAAGAAGTTTCAGAATGTCTGTGGCCTGGATATGTCCCAGCTCTGTTCCGTGGGCTGTTAATAGAAATTGTTGGAAGACCTGCTCCATAATCAGAGACCTGTGGGTAGTGCGGGAGGCAGTATAGATCAGTAGATCAGACAGAGCACAGGCTCTGGACTCAGATGGCCCAACTGAAAATCTTGCTTACTAGCTGTGTGGCCTTGAAAAGTTACTTAACTTCTCTGTGCTTTATTTGCTTCTGTAGAAGTGGAATTAGTCATACCCTTTGAGATGGGTATATAATGTTAATGTGATGATTAAATGAGCCAATCCCCCAGCATGTCATGATTATTAATAAGTGCTGACCTAAACAAAGCTCCATAGGTTTCTTCCCTGCAGGACTTCTCAGAGCCTTTAGTGTACTAATGAACATGGTGCTCTCTAAGACCAAGGTGGGGATCTATAAGGCATCACTTCACATGTGCCCACAGAATTCCTTTTACCTCCTCAAACACGTGTTCCCTGAGATAGTGTGAGATTCCAGAGTTTGTCTACTCTATCCTAGAAGAAATGACAGGTGTGAGGTGGGCTCGTGTAGCAAGTGTATAAGGGCCAGACTGGAACTAGAATTGAGATCTCCTGACTCCTCTCCCAGTGTTCTTTCTCATTTGCATCACTGCACTCACCCAAAGAATAATGACAGCAAAGACAATAGCACAACAACTAAAACACCCAGAGTGTTTATTCAGTGCCAGGCACTGTGCTAGGCTCTTCCTTGTGAGATGTCACAATCTCACTTAGCCTCTTAACAAATAGGTGCCATATCAAACCCACTGTACTGAGCTCAGAGAGGGCAAGCAGCACATTCAGCATCACACAGCCCGTGAACAGTAGAGCCAGGACTCAAACCTGTGTCTGGCTGGCCCTGAGGCCCTGAGGCCCAGACTTAACCACCCAACGGCAGAGATCTTGGATGTCCAATGGCAGACTTTTAGGTCTGGAGGTGTCCTTGGAAATACCCATGTATGGCCCTCTCAGAATGGCTGGATTGGGGAGGGGGGTTCCCCAGCTCTGACAGTCATCATCGGCCCAGGCCCTGGGGACGGACTGCTGAGCTTCAAGGTCTCCTGCCAAATGATTCTGGCCAGCGCTGGGCTTGGCAGTGGCGCTGATGGGAGCTGCCCCGAGCGGAGAGCCTCTCGTCAGCCTGAAATTAGGATGAGCCCTCCATGCGGCTCCCTTCGGGGCTCTCCGTTAAGTAAAGATGCCACCGTGGTTCGACCAAAAGGCCTCTTTGTCTGAGGCCCTCATGGCCCACACGTCCTCTGCCCCCAGAATGCCGGTCTCTGTCGGCATGAAGAGCCCCTGTGTTCGCTGCTGGGGCTGCGCGAGTCCTTGGCCGGCCGGGGCCTGCGCAGCGGGTGGGTGGCAGCGTGCTGGGCGGGGAGGGCGCGAGCACTCCAGGCCGGCTGGAGACCTGCCCTGGCTCCCTTCCCTCGCCCTTTCAGGGAGGTCACCCTGGCAGCGAGTCTGCATGCAGCCTGGGTCCCTGGTCATGGTTGCCCTCCTGCATCCTTCCCTGCCCTGCCCTGCCCAGCCCTTCGGTTCTGCCAGGGGCCCTTGCTGCACACAGGCCTCATCTCCGCTCTGTCCCCCTCTGTTGTCTCTCTCTCTCTTTCTGTAGATCTGTCTCTCCATCTGTCTCTCTCTCTCTTTGTCCCCCCCCCCCCCCCCCCCTCTTCCTCCTTCTTTCTCCTTCCTTGGTCTTTCTTTTCCCCTTCCCTCTCCCTTTCCTGGGGGAGAAAACAGCACCGGCCATGTAGGTTAGGTGACAACATGGATGCTTTGGGGGTGGGGGGGGGGGTCTGTACCCATTCTCCCTTCTGAGCCCAGGGTTTCATTCCTCCCATGAGCACAATAGCCCCAGTGTCTCCGTCATAAACAAAGGCAAGGGTGTCTGCCTCCAGGACAAAATGTCTACCTCCAGCGACAACGTCATCAGACGTGCTCGTGCAAGGGCAGAGGCTGCATCTGACTCACCCCTGTGACCCCCCAGCAGGGCCCCATGTCAGACACACACACTGAAAAGCCCTCACTGTTTGTCAGATGATTGGGGTCAAGGGGCCCAGGATGGTGCCTGGAACACAGTTGCCCATTAAATGTTCATTTCCCTTCTTTTCTGTTTCCTGGCCTTCGTGGGATTGGATGTGTTAGGGACCCTCGGAAAGCCAGGGGCTCTAGAAAGAACAGCTGTGCATTGCATGATGTTGTCTTACCCGCTGCAGTTGGGCCTTATCTTGCCCAGGTGCAGGTATGACATCAAAAGGGACCATCATGGTGGGATGCCTGGCGCTCAGTGCCACACCTGCACGGTTACCTGACCAGCTCAGAGAAGAATTGAGCAGTTGCTTCCCTGTTCCTTAACACTAGACCTCTCTCCTTGCAACCAAAGACCACATGGGCATTTTTTTCTTTTTTGCCCCATTATCATGTCCCACTACTATTAGGTATCGGGCTTTGGCACAACAAAACCCTTCTTCATTCATTCGTTTGAGCAAATACTCGTTGCCTGCCCGCTCTGTGCCAGGCACTCTTCCAGGATCTAGGGACACGCAGGCAACAGAACTGACTCCCAACTGCATGGAGCTTACCTTCGAGCAAGTTCTTTACCACCCTTGACACAGCCTGCGGGCAGGCCACGTGTCCTCCCTGAGCCTTCACCTCCTTACCAGTAACATAAGGATGAGATCTGCCCTCAAGAGGACCGTTAGGAGGTTCCCAGTGACTCCGGACATGGAGGCCCCCGCACGCTTGGTACAGGGGAGATGCCAGATTGGGTCATGACCCCTGAAGCAGCCCCGGTGAAGGGGGCCCAGCGAGGCACAGGCACATTGACAGGCTTCTGTTCGGCTCACCCCTGACCTGGAGCCTCCTCATGGGCAGTCCTTTGCAAGTCCCACAGGCCCAAGTTTTCCTCTCCCTTCTGGCTCTAGCCCAGAGTTCCCTTGGCCCTGGCCCTCAGCCCTGCTTTGGCAGTGGCCTCTCCTGTCTGCACTAAAGAATCATTCCAAGATCTTCTCTGCACATGAAGTGCAGCGGCCAGGAGCAGGGCTTCACCTGGTCTCACGCTGCCCCTGCCTCCATGTTGGGCATGTCAGGGGTCCCAGGTGCCCCAGGCTATGAGGTATGGAGTATGCCCTGGTCTGGTGCACAGCAGGAGCTCTGACCATGCCTGGCAGTCACCCACTACTTTCCAGCAGCAGACTCTCAGGCCTCTCTGGGTGACAAACTCACGGCTGGCCCATGATCCTACCGGGACAGTTACCCCCACACGGTGCCCATCTTCTCCTGTAATTGTGCAGTCCGTATTTAGAGACAGTGACTATCTGGCATGTCTAGAATGTGGCTAGTGGGAGATGAGGCTGGTAGAATAAGACCTTGGGTTGTTGGGCTAAGGATCTTGGACTTCCTCTGTGGCCAGGAGAGAATTCTTTCAGGATTCACACAGAGTGACTAACTCCTGAGGGCCCTAAGACTTGAGGGCTATAAGGATCAACGGGCATTGTTTTTTGCTTTGCTGACTGGTTGTTTAGTTGGCGAACTGGCTGGTTGAATGGTTGGTTGGTTGAATTTTTGGCTGGATGGTTGATAGATTCATTGGGGTTGACCAGTGAGTTATTTTTATTACTTGACTAGTTGGTTAGTAGATTAATTGGCAGGTTGGCTAATGGGTGGGACGGATGGAGAGCTGTTTCATTAGGTAGCTGATTGGTTGATTTGTTGATGGGTTGTCTGGTTGGGGTGGCCGGGGTGGGGGGGTGGCTGGCCAGTTGGCTCTGTCACCCACGGCACCATCCTTGAGCCTCTGCCATCACTGGCAGCCCAAGGGGACCCTGCTTGGGGTTTTCATCACACCTAATGCCCTTTCTTCCTGTTTTTCCACAGGCACTTGTTCGGCTGCCTCCCCACATTTCACAGTGTGATGAAGTCTTTCGGTTCTTTGAGGCCCGACCAGAGGATGTCAATCCCCCAAAAGAGTAAGTGGTAGTTCAGGCCTCTTCTTTGTGCCTTGAGGTGTGGACGAAAGTGGAGGGCAGCCTGGAGAGGCTCAGGATGTGGGGACACAAGGAAAGGAAGAGATGGGCCAAAGGTATACGGACCATTGTTCTCCAGACTCTTACTGCCTTGACCCCAGGGCTGGCAAGGGAGGGTGTCTGTGCATTTGGGGGCAGGTTTCCCTGCACACTCTTTCTAGCTCCCAGGTTATTGTAAGGAGCAGATGAGGTGAAAGAAAGTCTAACGGTCCCTCTGCTTAGATGTCCAGGGTTGACCGTCATTAGTAGCTGTGTTTACGGAGGAGGAAACTGAGGCTTAGTGAGGTTAGGTGATTGTCCGAAGTCGCATAGCTGGTTGGGTGTGTGACAGGCAGGAGGCTCTAACCCAAATCTTTGATTCCTAGTAGTCCGGTGCTGGCTGGTATTTCCACGTTTGGGAAGAAATGGGGAACCAAGCAGGTGTCTCTTCTCTCTGGAATAAGAATGTTCTGGGTCTGGTGGTCACGAAGATCCACCGGGTCCTGCTGGTTTCTCACCCATACGACCAGGCTCTGCTGTGAGGGCTGCCCTCTCTTGCTCAGAACAGTTCCCTCACCAGACTGGGTTCTCAGTGGAGACAGAACTCTGGTTTCCACCAGGGGCTGATGCACAGAAGAGGGCAGACAGGGAAGGGTATTGGCTGGGGAGAAGGTTGGGGTGCAAGAGATCACATCCCTCAACATCTCTTTCCCCCTAAAATCTCAAAGTACAAGGATGGGTGGCTGAGAGGCAGATGGGGTAGGGACTGCAGGGGGAAGGGAAAGAATTGTTCGAAGGAATGTCCTGGGGCAGGTGGGAAGAGGCCAGAGGCCATCTGGGGATGGGGAGGAAAAGCCTGAAGACAAGGGTGTGTGTTGCGTGGCTCTGAGGGCACCATTCCCGGCACTGAGTGTGTGGTCTGCACATCCGTACATGGCAGTCCAGCTGGGAAGGACCCTTCTCTTTCCACTTGTACTAGAGGACTCAGAGCCTAAAATAGCCTGGGCCCTCGGGGGAGAAAAACCTACCAGCCCAGAGGCTTGCCGTCTCTCTGAGGGCTGCCATGGGCTTAAGAAACGAGCAAATACTACAGACCATCAGAAACTCATCAGTGACGGGTTCACAAGGTAGACTCGTAGAAAGCCACAGAGACTAGGAGGAGTTCACGCCCCAACTCTACTGCTTACTGGCCACACAGCCTCGGGGCGGGTCACTCCGTGGCTTCCCTGAGCTTCATCTCCCTCCTCTGCCACAAAGGGACCGGGATGAGTCCCTGCTCTGGCTCCCTCCAGCAATTATCGGTGAAACTCAGAGGACATGTGGGCTGGGCCAGAGCTTCGTCAACAACAAAACTAGACAGAAAAGCGTGCTCTCGCCAGAGGGAGAAGCATGTCCCTCGCTGCACCTGCTGTGTCAGCTCATGAGAGGGGGACTTGTGTATTCTTATCCCCACATTACAGATGTGGAAACAGGCTCACAGCAGCAGCCTGAACTTGAACCCAGATTTTTCAGGTTCATAGAGAGGCCCATACTCTTTCCACAGCTCCCGCCTGCCCTCCTGGTTTGGGAGGAGTCAGGGGCACGGTGGTCCTGAGCCTCTCTGTGTCCCTCTCTGTCCTCCCCTCTCGGTGCTCCTGCCTTAGCCATCCTCACTCTCCCGGGGCAGAGGAAGGCTCCAGAGACCCCAGCAGTGACCCGGGTCCTTCTGGCTGTGATGGTCTCTCACAGCCTCCCCTTCCTTTTCCACTTCCTTCCATGGGGAGAAAAGAGGTGTCCCTCCCCAGGCGATTGTCATTGAAGTCCCATGTGATCACTTGACCCCCAGAGGGGAAAGGGGTACTGCCGTCAGGTGAAGCAGCCAGTGCATCGCCACGAAGTCACTGACCCTGCCCTTGATCCGTGCCCCTCTGCCCCGTTCTCTGCCCATCAGCTGCGTAAATTGGTCCTGTTTCACCTGCCCACCTGTGCACTCATGGCAATAGGTTAGCCTTCTGCTCCCGTCCAGAAGGCCCTCAGGAATGAGCCAACCAGGCGTAGGGAGACAGTGGTGTATTGGTGAGGCAGTGGGCATGGCTTTGCCCAGCCGGGCTCTGGGATCAAGGTCTGACACTCTGGGCTGTGTCTCTGGTCGTTGGCTCAACTTCTCTGTGTTTCTGTTTTCCCATCCCTAACACATGATAACATGGGACTCGTGGAGTGGTCCAGAGGGCTGACAGGTAACAAGTGCATGAAGACAACCTGGTCAGGGCTACTGGCCGGTAGGTAGTACTCCACAGTCTTGTTCATGGACACTTGTAGAACAGAAAGGAATGTGACCCAGTGCACACTCTCCGCTGCAGGGGAAAGCATTTGCCCCCAAGTCACCATGTCAGGGGGCTTATTGGCCTCTTTCTTAAGGGGCTACCAGCCACCTGGGCTGGCTCACAGCTGGTCTGGCAAGAGATGGCCTGAGACCAGGAAGCCCTCCATCATGAGACAGACCTCAGGCTCCAGAACTAGGGTCAGCTGTGGACAGACAGTTCTGACGGGCTTCTCTTCCCTGGGCCTGCTCGGCCTCCAGGAGCTGCCAAGAGGGACGCATGTTCCAGACCACAGTGTGCCTGACGTTAGAGCCCAGACCCGTCGGTGACCCAGGCCTGACAGGCTGACGATTCATCAGCCCAGAGCCTGCACCCCCGCTCCTCAGAGCCGCTTCAGTACACCTCCCCCTCCATCCTGAAACATAAACACAGGCTCAAGTAACAGTGTATTTTGACTCAGGGGCGACTGTAGAGCGGCTTATCAAATTATCAAAGCCTGTGGATTTAATTGGAATTTTGCAGATAACCCCCTGGCTCTTTCAAGTGTGAGGCGCAGGGGCCCTGCGGGTGTTCACAGGGCCTGGGGCGGGGGCCTGGGTCCCATTTCTGTCTTGCTGGGAAGGCAAGGCTGTGGCAGCCCAGCCTTGATGGGGGAGGCGGACCAGGCCGGAGCTCCCCGGCTTGGATCCCAGGCCGCTGGCTGGCTTCTGTGGGGGAGAGCCCAGCCCTTTTCTGAACTGCTAGCCTCGCTCTCAACCCCGGCCCCACACAGAAAGGATGTCCCTTGAGGACGGACCCTTCAGGTGAGCCTGACCCAGCACAGCCGTGGTGGCGCCCCGTCGTCACGCGGCCCCCCGGGAAGGCAGCTCCTGTTCTCCTGCCTCCCACCACAAGCACACGTGTGGGCTGCTGCTGGGCCGGCGCCAGCCCCGGCATCCGTGCTTCCTTCCCTCCACCCTGCCATCCACGCAGCACACCCGGGGGGGCGGGGGGGTACTCCCTTCAGAGCATTTCCGGACTCTGACCGCCTCTCACCGTCTCCCCGGCTGCTCCCCTGAGCCACCCTCTCTCCCGTCCTCCTCTGGATTCTGGCCTCCTGACTGGCCTCCCGGCCTCTCCCCGCGCTCTCTAGGGTCCATCTTCAACATTTCGGAAGGAAGGGTCATTTAGAGAGATCCGTCAGATCGTGTCGCTCCTCTCCTCAAAGTCCTCCGTGCCCCCCATGTCCCTCAGAGCAGGGCCCCCTTGGCCTGGCCCTCCCTGCCCTCGGACGCCACCCTCTGCCGCTCCCCCGTCGGACTCCTCCTGCGGGCTGCTGCCTGCACCTGCCAGCAGTGTTCCTGCCCTGGGGCCTTTGCACTGGTTCTTGCCCTCACTCCTCTCTGAGTGAGCCCCTTGGCCTGTTCCCACACCTCCTTCCAGTCTTTCCTCACGGAGCTGCTCGGCAGGGCAGGCCCCGGCCTTCTGCTAAAATCCACCCAGTGCTTGCCCTCCCCTTCCTGGTTTCGTCCTTCCTCATGGAGAATGAGTCACCACTCCCCCGTGGCCCATTCACTCATGGCGCTGACTCTCCGTCCCTCTCCCTGGGACGTCGGTTCTGGGGGAACAGTAGTGCAGAGTACCCGTACTCTCCGCACTACATCCCGGGCGCCCAGAGCAGGTGCTCAGAACGTCTGCCAGAGGAAGGACTGATGGTTCAGCTTTCATTAGAGTCTTACACAGGAGACAGACCGTGACGTGATTCCACAGAGGAGATCGAGGCCCAGACAGCCGCCATAGCTTACCTAGTCAGCCGGCTGGCAAGCAGCAGGGCCAGGATCCAAACCTGGGGCAGCCTGGCTTCAGGCTGACGCAACCGACCCCAGCCCTAACCCATCACTTCGCTCAGGCTTCCTAAGTCAGCCCCCTCCTCAAAGCACCCCCTTCTGGTCCTTAGCTGGCCAGGGCACATGGAGACCTGCCTTGGCCCCTTTGACCGTTGTTTTCTTTTTTAAGATTTTATTTATTTGACAGAGAGAGTGAGAGAGCACACAAGCAGGGGGAACAGTGGAGTGAAAGAGGGAGAAGCAGATTTCCCACTGAGCAGGGATCCTGATGCAGGGCTTGATCCCAGGACCCTGGGACCGCAACTCGAGCCGAAGGCAGACGCCCAGCCATCTGAGCCACTCAGGCACCCCAACAGTTGTTTTCTGTTTGAAGACGATGTGTTTTTGGGAAGCCCAGTGGTTGAATAGGAATGTGCACACGTGTGTATGTACATGTGTGTACCTATGCACATATATGTGTGTGTGCATGAGTGAGTGTCTTCACGGGGAGCAGAAAGAAAATGAAAGATATTACCTTTATTGGTTACTTTCTCTTTCCTCTCTGTATTATCTCATTTAAATCTCAGCCTCCCCCCCGCCACCCCGCCACCCAGCTGAAGTCAGCACTGTTGTCCCTATTTAGTCCATAGGGAAACAGAGGCCCTGGTGGTACATGGCTTGCCCCAGGTCACACAGCTGAGAAGCAGGGGAGGCAGGCCTTAGACAGGTCCACCTGTCTGAGAATAGGGGACACCGTCCTGTCAGCTACCACCCCACCCCACCTGCCACACACACACACACACACACACGCACACACACACCCCTTGGGAGAGAACTGAGCATCTCTCCCTCCAGCCCCCAGCACATGGCCCCAGAGTAATGAGGGGTCGGGGGGCAGGGTGGGCAAGACAAGCTAGTGATGATGTTTCTTAGTCTCCTCTCTGGGGATTCTGGGGCAGCTGTGTGGCTGGCTTGGGTAGGGATAGCCTTAGTCACCAAACCCCGAAGGAGGCAGAGAAAGACACACCCCTGGAGCTCAAGGGAATTCAGTGCAAGACAAATTCTGGGTTAACCCTAACAATCCCCCAAGCCCGGCTTCCACCCCCGCAGTGCCCAAGGTGACCCCTGGCAGGGTCCTGGGGCTACACCTGCCCTTTCTGCCCTCCCGGGCTTTGCTATGTTGGAGCCAACCCCCCACCTCTGGAGGACCGACCCCCTGCTGGGCTGGGGATCAGCTGGTCTGGCTTCCACAGGTGCAGGAGGCCCTCTGAGCAGTGGGCACCTGTGCTCTGATTCCCTTGGGGTGTCCGTGATGGCGAAGCGGGGGCTAAGGCAGGCCCAGGCTGGCTGGGCAGGACTTTCAGAGGACTCAGCCATGTGACCCAGCAAATGCTTCTTTTCACAAATCTTAATTCTCACCCAACTGAAAGAGTGAACCCAAAGGCTCTCGAGGGGACCTCCATGAGGCCTATCTTTAGGGTCCTTGGTTGATGCATATTTCTGTTAGAAAGAGTCAAACCTGTAGGGAGAGGTCCAGCCTCATGAGGAAACCCCCCACCCCCAGCAAAGGTCTGTCACCTGCCTGTGCATCTCTCTGGCCTCCTGGGCCAGCAACCCTGCCCTTATTCTTAGTCTCCTGTCACCACAGTGCAGCCAGCTCCTGCCAGCCTCCAAACCCGTGCCCTGCTGTCCCCTCCACCTGAAGCAGTGTCCTGCCCCCCCGCCCCACCTGCCACAGGACTGAGTCCCACTTTCCAGAAAGCCCTGCCTGTAGGCCACCCCCCAGCTGCCACGGGAGCTGCACTGACTATATCACCTGGGTCTGTTCCTGGGTCTGTGCCACCACAGGAGCTCACGTTTCTTGGCCCGGCTCTTGTAAGTGTGGACAGAGCTACACCAAAGTTGAGGCCGTTTAACAAAATTGTCAGTAAAACTGTCCACAGTCATAGGAGCAAAGTGAAGAAATTCTTGATCCCTCTGGGGTCATTGGTCTGGGTTCCGGGCCAGCTCTGCCTCTTGCTTCTCTGTGCCTCAGTTTCCTTATCTGTAGAGTGGGAATTGCGATGGCGCCCGCGCCCAAGGGTCGTGAGGAGGTTGGCAGTCTGGCACACAGTGAGGTCAGCTGGGCTTGCATCCTCCTCCTCACTGGGGGAGGGAGGGCATGGCCGCGAGATGCTGTCCCTCACGGCCTCGGGGCTGCATTACATCTTTCTTGTGCCTCCCGACTATGGCTGACCCTCTGCTCGCCACCCAAGCCCACGGCAGGGTGAGCATACACACATTTGGACCTCCTGTCAAGGAGGGCAAAACAGAGGCCAGGCTGGACTGCTGGATTCTCTCTCATCACATGCTTTGCATCCCACGCGTCCGTCTGCTGGCAGCCTGCAGCCTGTGGCCAGCAGGGCTCACGCCTACACAACAGCACCGGGGGCATGTGGTGGGGCCGCGAGGCGGGCTGAGGGTCTCCTGCCCCCCGCCGCCCCCTCTCAGCTCTCGTCTCGGGCCTGTCTCCTCAGCCTATTTTTTCCCACGGAGCCTGGCAGGATCCTGGTCAAGGTCTTGAACTTGCATGGGAGGAGCAGAGCCTTGCTAAACAGGTTTCTGTCCAGCCCCAAGGCCACAGACCTATCCCCTGGCTCAGACTGGAACAATGGCCCAGTGTCTGGAGGGACCTGGGCTGCAAGGTTGTGGGCCCACGGCCAGATTGGGTCAGAACTGCCCTGGCCTCAGCCTGCCCAGAGCACCAGCTTCTGGCCTGGGAGTCCGCCCGAGGATCCCTGCCACCTGCCGTGGGGCGGTCAGGCAGACCCGTGCGAAAGGGAGGCTGTGCCACCAGCAGGCCTGCCCTGCGCAGAGTTCAGGGTTTGGGTCTGGAGTGTGGGCTGATGGAGAGAGCGCTGAGCAGGGGTTCCAAGAATGGAAGACAGGGCAAAGCAGAAGCAGGCAGAGGCTCGGGGCTGGGGTGGGCGTGAAGGCAGACCCAAGAAAAAGCCTCCTCTGGAGGGGCTCCTGGCCTCCCTTCCCAGTTATAATTTGGAAGGGATGGAGGCCATGCCTGCCCCCTCCCCCCAGGGAAAACGGAGGCCGGGAGGACAGAAGGGACTTTGCCAGCCCTGTCTCAGGGGCCCAGACAGGACGGCTCTGAGAATCTGGGAAGGCTTCTCCCAGGGGCACCTGTCCTTAGTCCCAGTTGAATTCCAGGTCAGGCCCGCCCAGGAGGTAGGCTGACTGCTTTGCTCAGTGTTGGACTCCTGAGTTAGAATCCAGACTCCGCTGCTGATGGCAGGTGACCTTGGGGAGGAGCCTGCTCTGTGAGTCACACCTGCCTTTCCTCCCAGGAGTGGAGGAAAATTAAGTGGGATGATGTGTGTGAAGCACACAGTAGCTGCTTCCCTTCTCTCCTCTTCCCTGGGAAGCAAAGGGAAGGTTGTGCCAAAAGCCCTGCAGAGAGGGTCTCTGCAGTGCTCCCCGCCTCAGCGCGTGTCCACTGAGCACCTAGTATGTGTCAGGACCTCATGGACTGATGGACTTAAGGCTCAAGACTGCCAGTAGGTCGAAATTTTTAACAGAGTGAAATTAACTCCAGAGAGGGACGCCTGGGTGGCTCAGTCGTCAGGTGTCTGCCTTCCGCTCAGGTCATGATCCCTGGGTCCTGGAATCAAGCCCTGCATTGGGCTCCCTGCTCAACAGGAAGCCTGCTCTTCCCTCTCCCACTCCCCCCGCTTGTGTTCCCTCTCTCACTGTGTCTCTGTCAAATAAATCAATAAAATCTTTAAAATAAAATAAACGAACTCCAGAGACAACAGTCAGAACACCCAGCTCTGCTTTGGCCTTGAATAAATCACTCCCCACCTCTCCAGATCTGTGAAATCCTCTGCATCTGTGAAAGTGGCCAACAATACCCATGTGGTGGGGGTAATGGAAAAGTTCAAGGGTGCTAATGCCTGTACGTGCCTCGAGAGTGCCTGACCCAGTGCAGCTCATTCCCAGGAACTTCTGTTCTCTTTCCCTTTCTTCCATGAGCCCAGGCCTGCATGCACAGGGCCACTCTGGGAAGGCTGGGGGAACGGAAGTGGTCAGCTCCGCAAGTACTTGCCAGGGTTGGTTACTGATTGGGGGGGTGGCTGCCCCCCTCTGCCCCCAGGCACCCCGCTGGCTATCGAGAACTCCTGGGCATCTAGCTTCTTGGCCTTCCCCGGGGAACTGATGCCCTGGGAACTGGACTGGAGAGTCCAGTCTCCCGCCCTGTGCTTTGCTGTGTCCCGATTAGACCCTTGCCTGCAGGCTCTGCCACCAGCCATCTGGCCAGGGATGTGGCCCGCACTGTCCCTCCAGCCTCTCTGCCATTGGCAGCTGCACGAATAGTCTCTTTATACTGACAGGTGAGAGAGCCAGCTGGATGGAGGGACCGTGGGTCCCCCGGGAGCTGTGCACTTGGGACAGCACAGAGTTTCATGCAAGCAGACCGTGCCCACCCCCTGCTCTGGCCCCCTTTAACCTGGGTGGGCAGGTGGGAGCCAGGTGCCCACAGGAAGCTGGTTCCAACCCACTTGAAAGGGGCATGGGCTCTGGGGAACAAGGGTTTCTGAGGCCCCGGCTGTCGTGCTGGGTGGGAAGTACAGGGAGGCCACCTAAGCAGCCCAGCTCAGGGCAAAGGCTGTGTGGGCTGTGGCTACAGAGAAAGATTTATTCCATTTCCAGGCCTGGCGCCGGGGTTCAGCTCTTGCCAGTGGGAGTGGGAAGGTTAAGGGATAAGGATAAGGAAGGGATAAGAAAGGTAGAGGGGTCCCAGTGTGTGTTTCCCTGAAACCTTAGCCCCAGGAGGATGGTTCTGGTACACAGGTGCCCAAGGTGCCCACGGGTCTCTTCCCTTGCTCCCAAGGCCACAGGATGAGTGCCAGCCCCCCGCCCCGAGCCCAGGAGGCCTGCTTTGTAGTTATGTCACATTCAAGGGTGTCTCAGCTCCCCTCCCTTGTAGTTATTACCCCTCCATTGTAACCAGTCCTCTGGTTAGCCACCCCACAGGGAGCCCATGGCAGAGCTAAGCCTCGAACCCAATTCTTCAGCCTCCTAAACTAAGCCTTTCTCTGTTGCCATCCAGGCAGGAGCCATTCGCTCATTCAAGCATGTTTGGTCATCGTCTTGGTGTGAGGCCCAGGACCGTGGAAGTGGACACAGCTCAGCCCTCCCCGTGGGGAAGCTTGTGGTCTGAGGGGAGAGACTGCACGGGCAGGGCCTGGCTTGCCTCTGTGGGAGGCAGCAGAGCACGATAGGGCTCTGGCTAGCACCAGGGCTCCTTCCCCACCTACTCTGTGGCCTAGGAATTATTTAAATGCCAAGACCTCAGTTTTTTCACCTGTAATATGGGCCTTATAATAATAGCTGCCAATTCAGTGGAAATAGGAGAAGTCAAACAAGTGATGATACAAGCGATGGGCTGTCCAGAGCAGGGGGCAAGCCTGGTGAGGTGGTCAGGGAAGCCTCCCTTGAGAGGTGGTATTCAAGCTGGGAGCGAGGTCAGAACCACCCACTGAAGGGGAGTGGGAGACCAGGACAGTCAGGTCAGAAAGAGCCCTTGAGCCTGGGGCAGTTTCAAAGAATTGGAAGAAATTGTGTCTTCCTGGAGACTGAATGTGTTGGCTAGGGCTGGGCCTGAGGCCTCCAGTGTCCAGTGGGTGACCTTGCACAGTCATTAAACCTTTGTATAGTTCAGCATCAGGTGAAGGAGCAAAATCTGGGGTTCTCTAGGGTCCCTCGTGTCTCTGACGTTCTGTGATCTTATCAGCACCCTCTGGCTACTGATATGGTCCAAGCACATAGCAACCGGAATCTGCAGTGGTAGCTGAGGGCTGTGAGGAGGAGACATTCATAGACATGGTTAGATGTGGAATAGACAAGCGTTCTGCAGGTCATATGATCTTCCCTTTCACAAGGCCTGTACATTGGAATTTAGGCACGGCTTAACTGTGTGTATCTGGCTCCACCTTGTGGAAACCTTGGATATTACAGTTGCCTGTGTTGGGACAAATGCCCATTGGCAGATACTGTCAAATACTGTATTGGGTCCTTGAGCATGATCTTGTTTAACCATCAGTATAATCCTGTGAGATTTATGCCTCCTTTTTGTAGATGAGGAAGCTTAGGCTTATGTTGGTTAAGTTACTTCTCAGCTAGTAAGTGTCAGAGGCTGGATTCAAGCTCTTCCAACTTCAGATATGTGCCCCGCTGACCACGCAGGGGTGTGTGATGGAGAGAAGCACGGGGGCCATGACTAGGGTGTCCAGCTCCAAATTGCCAGATGGGGCCCTTTATCTGACTGTAGGGCAGGATAGTTGAGTCAGGACCCCATGGTTGCTGCGGTCACAGAGGGGGTAGTTGAAAGTACACCTGAGGGCACTTTCCAGATGGGGGGACTCTTAAAGGAAAACCCAGACTTCTTGTCAGCCGACATCCATGAGAAGATACAAGGCTCGGGAGCCCCGGGGCCAGTTCAGGGCGCCCTCCCTGAGACTCCCACTCCTACCCCCAGCCTCCAGAGCTCCCAAGAGGGCTTTCCTGCTGTGGCTCAGACTTCTGACATGCTTCCAGAACCGGGCTCATTCTCTCTTCCTGAAAAGGAAGCCAGGTGGGGCCCAGACTGATACCTGATTTTGGCCTTCCTCGGGCCCCGCTGTGACCCCAGCATCAAACCAAGCCCTTGAGCCCCTCTCACCCCTTCTCTCTCATGTGGCCCACTTCTCATTGAAGGACCCGGAATGAATGGGAATCCCCTTCCCTTTGCCCCACTCCGGGACACATAGCCCAAGGCTCTTGCTACCTGCGGCTAGGCAGGAGATTTTATTTTCAGACAGCCTTATTGAGATAAAATTGACAAACAAAAATCACTTGTTTGAAGTGTACAATTAATCTGCTGATGCTTAGTAAATTTCTAGAGTTGTGTAACCATCACCACAATCCAGTTCTAGAACTCTTCTTTTTAAAAGATTTTATGTATTTATTTGACAGAGTACGAGAGAGTACAAGTAGGATGGAGCAGCAGAGGGAGAGGGAGGAGCAGACTCCCGGCTGAGCAAGGAGGGGATATGGGGTTCCATCCCAGGACCCTGGGATCACGACCTGAGCCAAAGGCAGATGCTTAACCAACTGCGCCACTCAGGCGCCTAAGTTTTAGAACTTCTACATAACCCTAAAAAGATCCCAGAGGGAGGTTTTTAATTCTTCCTAAAAAGGAGCCCCTATTATCATCCCTTCCCTCTGCTCCTGGCTGGGAAGAAGCGATGTATGTTCCTGGAGACTGGGTTCTTCCCTCCACCATGTGCTGCTCTGATTTTTAGACCTTCTGGTAGTTCCAGCTGCTTTGGTCCTTGCACAAATTGTTCAGTAGCCCACCAGCAAGTGGGGGCTTCGGGTGGAGGGCCTCGGGTGCCCACCTAGCACTTCATCCCCATCCCCAGGAAGTTCACACACAGTTGGGCCCCACAGGGCATGGCGGGGAGCAGTGGGCACAGGCAGTGGACCAGGGGCTAAGCCATAAGGTGCACAACTCTCTACTCAGGCAACCTGCAGGCAGCCCAGGTGTCTGGCAGAAAGCAGTGTGCATGGTTTAGCTCATTTAATTTTTGCATCTATCCATGAGGTGGGCACCGTTATTTCCCCCGATTTCCAGATAAACCCATGAAGGCAAAGGGAGGTCATGTGCCTTGCAAAGCTGATGCATGGCAGAGATGGCGAGAATCCAGCAGTCTGCTGGGAGAGCCTGGCTCGCCCCCTCAGTAAAGTTCTCCACGTGTCTAACACGCTGCCCGGCACGTGCTCATAATCCATGGGTCCTTATTATTATTACCGTTGCCGTTGTTGAGAGGCTGCTTGGTGCTGAGGGAGGAACCAGAGGCCTGGTTAGCCAGTGCCGCCCATCGCTCACTGCTCGGCATGCAGCCGCATAGTTGGCAGTTTCTGGAGCCATCAAAGCAGCCTCTGCCATTGGGATGCATCTCACTGAGAGGTAGAAGGGGTGGGTTGCTCCCAGCTCCAGCCTTCAGACATCCTCCAGCCCTGCCCAAGGTCAAATCATCAGAGAAACTGGACTAGCACCACGTTGTCTGACTCAGAGTCCAGCGCTCCTTCTGGCCCTCCGAAACTTTCCCAGCTGATTTCCAGAGCATTCCGCATGCTGGTGCACAGAAGGGCACCTGGAGGCCGGACGGAGCTGAACCCTCAGGGACACTTGAATCAAAGCCTACCTAATATGCTGGGAGGAGGAGTCAGCAGCTCTGATGGCCGGGGAAGTGGTTGCTGAGCTGTGGTCAGGTCTGATCTAATTACGCAGAAGCCAGCTCCTGATTAGAGAAGGCTATGCTTGCCAAGTCAGAGAATTTAAGGTTAATGGCAGGGCATGTTCTGGTCTCCATTCTGTGCAAGAGAGAGCACCCGTGAGGCTGTCTTACTGGTCAGAGCCTCTGGGAGACCCATGATGCTGCCAGCAGCCACCTTGAGAGCCAGAGGACAGAGGATGTGGGTTACCCCCATGTTGGCATGTCTGGAGAAAGCCCCCGCTATAAGTTGGCCATGTGCTAGGTCAGGCAGGCTATGAGGATCTTGGTGGGCAAGTTGGGGGGGTGGGATACTTCATGCCAGAGGCAAGGATAGACAGGTGTCTTGGTTTAGAATACCGCAGAAGCGGGTCTGGGGAGGATTAGAATCCAGACAGTTTATTTGGGAGGCGATACCGGGAGATCAGTGGGGTGGGGGCGAGGGGGGTAGTTAGGCAGGGGAGGGAAGGCAGCCAAAAGTAGTGCATGACCAACCAGATGTCCTGCGGGGCTCTGGGCCTCATCCCATAGGGGACTCTGGGGGCTGGCCTGGAGGCCAGCTCAGGATCCTGCCACTGATCTGGCCAGCCGCCCCCCCCCCCCGCCCCGAAACCCCCTGCAGTCCTGAGCCAGGCTGCCTATAGTCAGGACATCGGTGCCTTCATTCAGCAGACTGTGCCTCCCCCTGGGTGAGGCCTGGGGAGACTGGGCCTGCTTCCTGGGGCCTGCTGTGGAGGGGAGGAGATAGCAAAGATATCGTAGTAACGTCTGAGCTACAAAGGAGAAGAGGGGGCCCGGCCAGGCCAGGTTCTGGGGGTGTCAGAAGTGGCATTAGGAGGTGAGGACGGGAAGGAGAGAAAGTCAGAGGGAGGCAGAGCCTGGGACAGCCTAAAGCCATCGTCACTGTTTCCAGAATTCATGGCAACTCTGCTGAGAAAAACAGGCCCTCTGGAGACTGTCAGTCCTGCCCTTGAATGAGGTCGGGCTCTCCTCCAGCTACAGACCCCGCTATGCGCCTGCTGGTGGCTCCGTTCCGCAGCATGACCTCCAAGGAGCCGCCCAGGGAGACTCGTCAGCCAGGGCGCTCTGAGCAGGTGGTCAGGGACCCTGCACCACATGTCACAGCCAGGGTCTCCTTTCTCACACGAGAGCTGAAGTTGTAGCCTCCCCAAGAAAGTGTCTACAACTTGGTGGTGTTTCGGTATTTCCGACTGCAAGTCTTTGCCTCCATCTTACCTTTTCCCCACCTACTCCTAATTTAGCTTCTCTGGATTTTACAGGTGTAAAACCAGCCACAAGGTGGTAAAAGATTGGAGTACTAGACATAGCTTGAGCTCCCTAGCTCTGTTACTTTGGGGAAGTTACTTGCCCTCTCTGATCCTCCATTTCTCTTCTATCATGGAGGAGATAAGAGAATCTACAAAGGACTGTGGTGAGGATGAAATGAGCTCAAGGGCTTAGTTTGGTAACTGGTCTAATGTAAATGCTCGAAGAAGTGCTATTCTTGTCAATTACAGTATGACAATAATAATAATAACGGCAATAATAGCAGTGTATCCCCCCACCACATCTTTGGGAAAGAAGGGCTCAGTCAGTGTGGGGGGGCTATTCAGTGGTGACGCCCACTGAGGACTGACCCACCCCATGCTCTCGGTTTCAAGGACCCAGGCCGCCTCCAGGGCCACAGAGGACTTCTTGGCAGCAGAAGCTAAGGGGTCATTACACAGCAGAGGACAACGGTGGTGGCCCGGGGCTGGCCCACTGGGATCTATAATTTGTGACCTGGAGAGCAGTGAATTCACAGGTTGGAGCCCAGCCCACGCAGAGGAGGGGGAGAGCACGTGCAGGGCTGGTGGGAGGGCTGGAGCAGGAAGCTGGTACCCAAGGCTCCGGGCTTGCCCCTCCCACGGCGTGTGGCCTGCAGGCCTGTCTGGGGCCGGGAGCTGGAGGCCTCCCTGCAGAAGTTAAGAGGGGCCCAGTCTTTGATCTTTTCAGTCAGGGAAACCAAGGCACAGAGAAAGTGCCATCCCCCTGGTCTTGCTCTGGTTCAGAGACAGTTGAACCTGTAACCCAGGTTGTGGGACCATGCCGCCACCCCCCAACTCCAGGGGTGGCTGGTTTGGTAACTTTCGAGACTCCTGGGTCAGCCCCCTCTCTCACATGCCACTCAGGGAGGTAGTAGTCGAGGAAGTGCCCTTGGGAAGCCCTCAGGTGGCCATGTGCCCAGGTTGGCCCCGAGTGTCCCATGTTCCCTGAGCCCAGAGCCCTTTGTCCTGAATTCCCAGCGCCTGCTGCCCGGAGTGTAGTTGCCGCCTGCCCCTTCGTGGAGAAGCATCACTTGTCCAGCTGTGGGGGACACACGCTTGGCTGTCACCCCTGCCACCTCTAGTCCGTGAGGGCCCAGGCCCCAGGATGCCTGGTAGAAGCTGGCCTTGGCAAAGTGGCTTTACTCTCTCCTCTGAAGCCTGGATCTCTTCATCTGTAAACAGGCACCCTGAGCCTTGTGGCCCACCCACCTACGGCCAGCCAGGCCCATCTCCCCACATCCTTCCCAAGCTGCTGCTCCCCCACCGCGAGCCACTGGGCCTGCGAGGGGCTCTGTGACAGGGGCATGGGGCCAGCAGGCGGTGGGGGGCAGGGTGTGTCTCAGACATTCTGGTCTTTATCCAGCCTGCTGTGCACCAAGTACTCCACCGCCGTCGACTTGTCTTGACCTCCAGCTGTCCAGTTGGGTGGGTGCTCTGGGGCTCTTCCCTGTGCAGAGCAGACACGAAGACAGAGAGCCTCCCAGTCACCCGGCAGTGCTGGGATGTGAAGCCAGGCAGCTGCACGCAGCGCGTCTCCCCCGCGAGCCGCCTTCCGCGCAGTGGTCGAGTCCGCACTATCCGGCGTGCTGGGCAGCGCACTGTGGCTACTTCAGTTAAATTTGTATTAAGTCAGTTCTTGCATTGCGTGAGCCGCATCTCCAGCACTCGACAGAGTGGTGGTGACCGCCTTGCGGGCCAGTGCAGCAGGAGGCCACTTCTGTTGGGGGTCGCCATTCTACGGCGCAGCATGAGGTGGGGCACCTCTAGGTGCTGGCGACAGAAATGGGACAAGCAGTGCCACCGGGGGTCAGCTGAGCGGGAATGTGAAACACTGGAGAGGGGACGACGGCGTGTGAGGAGGCCACAAGCCCAAACAGCTCACTATGTGGCTCCAGGTAGGCACGTTTCTTGACCTGTCAGTGCCTCCGCAGTAAAGCAGGTTAGAAGCACCTGCCTCGGAGAGGGAGACGAGGTCAGGGAGGTGTTCAGGGGCGGGGCCCGCCTGCGGCTCGGCGCCTGCGCATGTGTGATGTGAAGTTTGAGGAAGTCTGGGAGAGCAGGGTTCTCTCGTAAGGGGCCACCATGTGAGCCCCCCGAGGCGAGGCCCTCCTGGCTGGTGCTGGGAGAAGCCTGGGGCCCCGCTTCAAGCCTTCTTTCCCACGGACGCTGAGGCAGGGATCAGCACAGCTGGGCCTTGGACAGGCTCCTGGGCGTCCGTGGGAAGCAGAGAGCTCTTGGCCCAGCTCAAAGTTAGGCCGGGGCTGGGGAGCAAGCGGTCTTATAGCCAGGGGGTGACCCGGAGGACTGCTCAGCAGGGCGGCCCCGGCGTGTGTCACAAACCCACACCCACATCAGAAACACTTCTGCAGAAGGGGCCTCTGGAGTGTGGAGAGCAAAGCCGTCTTCTGTTTCCCCCGAAAAATGCCCATACCGCGGGCTACTCGGGGAAAAGCAGAACCAGATGGAAACCGGCCTCTCCATTGCGGAGCTGATGCTTCCACCTTCTAGGGGAAACCCTTTTGTTACACGCATCCCTGCTGGGTTTCTGCCACCGAGTTTCTTCTAAAATTTAAGCTGTGTGCCTTCCCTTGAGCCCACCCCTGGCCACAGGTCCTGCCCCCCACCCCCGCCCCAGGCAAACAGCATCCACGAGCTCCCCTCACCCTCTGCTCCTAGCACACACACAAGCACTCGCCAGTGTGCACATATACACACACGCGCGCACACACACGTATGCTCCCCTATCTGTTCCTGCCCTGTACCTTTGCTCCACCTCACTCCTAGCGTCCAAACCTCCTTCCTGCCTCTGCTCTTTCTCTGTTCATCTTTCAAGGGTGGCTCTAGAGCGCCCTCTTCTGGACATCCCTTCCCAATTGCCGGGGACCACTCTGACCTCCTGTTCCCAGGAAATTCCTACACAACAAATCCTTTTGACCCGGATGGCAGATCACAAAGTGACTGTATGTTGTCCTCCCCTGCGTGTTTGTCTTGTCGCTGCCAACTAGACGGTGTGCTCTGTGAGGCCCAAACGGGTCTTCCTCGCCACCCTTCTGCTCAGACACAAGATCGGGTTGGGCCTCCGCCACCCCTCAGTTAAGACATGGGGGGGGGGGGGGTAGACAGACAGACAGATGTGCTTGAAGAGAGACCGGGAAGGCCTGCAAACATGGAAGACCCCGTCTGCCCTTCTGCCCAGGAACTTTGCAATTGAACCCCAGCACAGCGCTTGTCACTGCCCCTTCCATGGCTTCCCAGGTCTGGCCTGCTGTCCCCAGAAGTCCGGGGTTACCCATGGCCAGGCAGCCTGTGGGAGGCTCAGATTCTGTGGCCAGTGGGCTCAGTGGCCTCATGTCCCCTCCAGGAAGGCAGCTCTGTGCCTGCGCCGCAGCCTCCCCGTCCTTCACAGGCTGCTTGTCAGTCACCATCGAGATGGGACTTCTTGGCACACACACAAGTGGAGACCCACTGGCCCGTTGTTTTCAGGGCCCTGAGCTGGCCCCCTGGGCCATAAGTCCATAGGGCCAGATTCTTATGAAGTCCATACCCACGAGGACAGGCCAGCCAGGCACCCCAATATCCTGGCCGCCATCCACACTCAGTCGAGCCCCTGCTGTGAAGACAGACTCTGCCAGCCTTCTCACCACATGCCAGTTCTAAGAGCTTTGCACATGACCTCAGGTCATCCCCCCACAAAGGTAGGATATTTGTGTCTCCCCTGGACCACTGAAGGTACAGAGAGGTTAAGTGACTTGCCTGTGGCACAAAGTGGCAAGTGGCTGAACCACACTCCATCCCACCCACTCTCTGAACCCTCTGCTCTGAGGCCTGGATGCAGTGGAGCTGTCCCCGGGCTGGCAGCGCACTTGGGGCCTTTGCCCAGCATGGTTAGTCCAGTCAGAGAGGACAGACAGACAGCGCTTTGTCTTTCCGCTGTGGATTTGGCAGCTGCTGAGATGCTCTGAGATGTTGGGCAGATAAGCACAAGGCCTGGGAGGTTTCTGGGGTGTGCCACAGCCCTGGCCTGGGCCTCCCTGGGACTCAGCTGGGGGGGGGGGGGGTAGTGCGGCGTGCGAGACCCTTTCCCTCCCGAGGAATTCAGCTTTTTTGCCCAGGGCAGGAATTCCGGCCTCTCTGGACTGTCCACATGGCCACAATGGGGCCCATTCTCAGGACCCTGGAAAACACATCCTGTGGAGAAAGGACGGATTCTTGTTGGACACAAGGGCCCTCAGTACCACAGTTTACATCAGGGCACAAATGGGGGCAAAGAACAGCATTCATGCCCCCTCTGTCTGTCTTCCCTGGAGGTCGCTGCCCTGCAGGACCGTTCCTTGCAAAGGCTCTGAAAAGGCTGAGCAGAGACCCAGCTAGGGGCTGAGTGGGGCTGGAAAATCCCCCAGCCTGCCTCCGACCTCAGCTGACCTGAAGCCCCTTTGCCCAGACCCTCCTCTCTCAGCGTCTGGTCCAACTGGGTCGGCTTCACAGAGAATCAGTAGGTTGCGAGGGCCCCGGGGAGAACCCTCACGCGAGGGCTGGGGAGACAAGCCACAAGTGTTCATTTGCCAGTGTTTTTAAAGACTTTTTCTGCCGGAGTAACAAATTTCCCATCATAACCCAACACAGACAAGTTAACAGGTGGACACCTAAAACAGGTTTCACAAGACAATACTGATCTTTCCATGACTGACACCATCGTTTTGTCTATCTTTTTAAAAGATCTTATTTATTTGACACAGAGAGAGAGATCACAAGTAGGCAGAGAGGCAGACGGGTGGGGGGGTAGGGAAACAGGTTCCCCACTGAGCAGAGAGACTGATGCGGGGCTCGATCCCAAGACCCTGGGAATCATGACCTGAGCCGAAGACAGAGGCTTTAACCCACTGAGCCACCCAGGCGCCCCTTGTCTATCTCTTTAAAATACTTATTGGGACATACTAAGATGGTTTCAGAACTCACTAAGGGGTCAGAGCCTGTCATTTGAAAGGCATTAGTTTGCTATTGTTATTTCTTTTTTTTAAATTTACATATAATGTATTATTTGTTTCAGGGGTACAGATCTGTGATTCATCAGTCTTATACAACATGCAGCCCTCACCACAACACATACCCTCCCCAGTGTCCATCACTCAAGTACCCCATCCCCGCAAAACCCTCTTCCCTCCAGCAACCCTCAGTTTGTTTTTTTCCTGAGAATAAGAGTCTCTCATGGTTTGTCTCCCTCTCTGATTTTGTCTTGTTTCATTTTTTCCTCTTTCCCTATGATCCTCTGCCTTGTTTCCCAAATTCCTCATATCAGGGAGATCATATAATTGTCTTTCTCTGATTGACTTACTTCGCTTAGCATAATACCCTCTAGTTCCATCCACATCATTGCAAAGGCAAGATTTCTCTTTTTTGATGGCTGCATAATATTCCTGTGTGTGTGTGTGTACACACCGTATCTTCTTTATCTATTCATCTGTTGATGGACATCTAGGTTCTTTCAATAGTTTGGCTATCGCGGACATTGCTGCTGTAAACATTGGGGTGCACATGCCCCTTTGGATCACTACATTTGTATCTGCTGGGTCATAGGGTAGCTCTATTTTCAACTTTTTGAGGAACCTCCATGATGTTTTCCAGAGTGGCTGCAGGAGCTTGCGTTCCCCTCGACAGTACAGGAGGGCTCCCTAAAAAGGGTTAGTTTAAAGCAGCTTGCCCTGCTGCACCAGCCGCTGGGGCAGAGCTGGGCCCAGAACTGGGGTCTGTTGATGTCAGGGCCAGACTTGGCACCAGCGCTCTCCCATCCTGCTCCCTCACCACCTGCCTCGCTTCTTAACAAAAATCTTCCTCCAGTGACACTCTGACCACATCCTCCCTGACTCTGAAATCTTCTGGATTTCACGGAGGGACATTGACACCCCCCTCCGCCCCTTCCCCCACCCCCACCAGCCTGGCCTTTCCCTGCCTGTCCATCTGCTTACCTACCCTCCCCGGTTTGACTCCCATTTGGAGCTGCTTATTCCCGATTCTAGAACTTTCCACCCTCTACTCTCTGCATGGATCCAAATACCCCTGATCCTTCAAGTCTCAGCTCAAAGCCCACTGCTCCTGGAAGCCTGTCTTAGATGTTCTGCAGCCCCAGATCTTTTTTTCTGCACTTGGAATGTAACCACTCCTATGCTTCTTGGAATGTCTCAGAATGTTAGGTTTCTCATTGTGCTGGTTAGTTGTGTTCCCCCAACTTCGCCCTAAACACACAGGCCGGAGCAGGTCCTATTTCTCCTGTACCTGCCCAGGCCTTCACAAGCAGCCTACGGCAGGAGCTGGAAACAGGCTTAGTGGTGGATAAGGGCAGTCAAGGTCATCGTAACACATCTCAAGGGTTCTGTGTCATTGTCCTGGCCACGGCTGCGTACCCTCACTCCAGACCCCGTAGTCCAGGCCCCACCCAGGTCCCCTGAGACCCCTGGGCTCTCAAGGTCACCCAGAGCCAGCCATCTGGCTAGCCAGCAGGCCTCTCAAGCAGTTCCAAGCGGCAGCAGGCCCTGCAGACAGGCGTCCTGGGCTGAGCGGCCAATGTCAGCCAGCAGACAGGAGGGTGAGAACATCAGGCTTGAAGTTCCTGCGTGCACATCCTCCTTGCCAGGGCACTCTCTAATGGGAGCAAGAATGGGAGGGAGAGGTGGTGGCAGGCAGCAGAGGACTCAGTTCCACCTGGCAGGGACTCGGCGTCCTTCCGCAGAGCTGGCCTGGCCAGACCCTCAGCGGCTCTCCCAGGCTTTACCTCCCATCCCAGGACCCTGACGGGCGGGGAGGCTGCCTCCTTTCCCCCAGCAAGAGCCTCCCCCTGCTGCTCAAGCATCCCCTTCTTTTCGCCCGCTCCCCAGTGGCCTCAGCGTGGGGAGTATCCCACCGAAGAATGTCACTGCAGCTTGGGGAGGCTGGGCAAACTTCAGAAGGCCTCAGGAGCTCAGTCTTCCTATTCATAAAATGGGTTCCCACCACCCCTGCCTATTTCAGGGCACTGGTGGTCCCTTGCATGCTGGGAACTCTCAGGGGAGGGCAGGAGTGGAAGGCTTGTGCAAAGACAGGTGACCAGCAGGTAGGAATTGTTAAATGCCTCCCCTGCTCCCTGCTTCGGCCTCATGCCCTTTGCTGTCTCCAGCCCAGCCTGTTCACTAGAAGGTTGTCGGAGGAAGCAGCAGACCTTACCAAGAGAAATTAAAGTCAGGGAAAAGGGGGGAAAATGAAGCTTGACTGCCCCCCTTCAGCCATAGCATGAAAATGCAGGACCTTTATGCCTTGTGGCTTGGGGCTCAGGGAGTAGGCCACCCTGGAAGGTTAAAGTCACCTGATAAGTGAGCCCAGGCATGCCGATTCCTAGGGGTCAGTGTCTCCCTGAAGATACGACTGTGGCCAGATGGGCCCTGTTCAGATGTTCAGTGCATGGGGAACGGGGTCTCTCTGGGGGTGGAGGGGCATGCTCGGCAGAGAGTAGTGCTTGTTTTGTGTCCGTGAAAGCCCAAAACTCTGCAAACGGGGTTGGAGTAGCCCCTGCTGGGTACTATGCTGCCAGCATCAAGGTGAGGTCCAAGTTCAAACAAGCCTTAGTCAATTGGGTAGCAACTGAGGTGGGGTCAGTTCCAGATATGAAAGACAGATAACGAAGACAATTTATATGGCATTTTCTGGGCCGGGGCACTATGCTAAGCCCTTTTATGCACACTGTACGTTTCATCTTCCCTGAATCTTAAGGTACTGTTATTATCCCCATTCTACAGATAGAGAAACAGAGGCTCAAGATGGCCAACCAGTTAGCACGTAGCAGAGGGTTGAACTGGGCTCTCTCTGCTTCTGGAACCTGTCCCTGCTCCTAGAAGCAGGGCCAGGAGATGAACTGTTTATATCCTGAGATTGTGGGGGAGGGGGCAGGAGAGGCTTCCGGAGGCCCTGTTGAGATGAGGGAGGGGTATGGTGCTGTGCTGGAGGAACTCCGCACCTCTCTCCCCAACCAGGCCAGACCCATGGATCAGTCTGCTAGAATGGCCTGGTCACTGTACCTGGGGTCTTAGTCATCCTCAGTACCAGCTGAGGAGAAGGCTGATGGAACCGAGTCAGGATACAGCCTGGAAGCCTTTGCAATGACATTAGCTTCTGGCGGCCCTGGAGGGAGACGGGCCTTCCCCTCCCCTTCTGCTTCCTGTGGCTCCCTGGCATAGAGTGATTCAGCAGCAAGTTGGGAGGGAGCTAGACTGGGACGTGCCTGGGTAGAATCTCGGGCAGGGTGGGGGCAGTCAGCACCAGCTGGGGGCAAGAATGGGAGCCTGGGGTAGGGGGCGTGCCAGGGGCAGGTGGCGTGTGGGAAGAGATCTTGAATTGCTAGGGTGCTGAACCCCAGTAGAGGGGCCTGCAGTCCCGCCCAGGGCAGCTGGAGGTGGGCACCCCTGCCTTCCCTCACCATGCCTGATATGTGAGGGATCAGGGAGTGCCTAGCATACTCAGTGGCTGAAAACACAAAATGCCTTTGCTCAAAAGTGCCCAACCAGAAACCTGCAAGAGGTTTCCTATGAGGGCCATGCCTGCTTGGGCTGGAGGCCAGGTGCCCTGTGACGGATTCCTGTACCGGCCTCTCCCACCAGTCAGTCACAGCCCGGCCACCCCCACTGCCAGGGAGCCTCCCCTCCATTGACCCAGGTGCTTCTCAGACCCCCACAGACCTGCCGTTCCCCTCTCTTCCTTGCACCCATAGCTCCAGGGTGGCCGTGTTGGAGGATCTGAGCACCGGAGGAAGGCCTGGGTTCTCGGTGCCCAATCCCAGCCTCACCCCCTGCTCATCGTATGACCTTGAACAAGTTGTCAGCTTCTCTAAGCTTTGCCCACCTCACCTCCTAACGTGGGGTCCAGGTGGGAGGGGCTTATACTTGGGTTAAAGGAAGGGCTGGCCAGGGGATCTGTCTGGAAGATTCTCTGGCACTGCAAGCACATCATTCTTACTAAGCAGAAAAGTTTCTTAGCGGTGGCTTGGGTCCTGATGGGGACAATGGTATAGTGCTGCCCGGTACCACTCCTGCCTGTAGTGAAGGGGAGTTCTCAGCTAACACTTGTCAGAGATGCAGACAGTGTGGTTGGGGGTGGGGGTGGGGCTAGAGGGTCTCCACATCTGAATTTGTAACCAGCTCCTCGGATGAGCATGTTAAATAACCGAGCTGACTATTGCTGACCTGGGCACAGCACAGAGGAATTATGTCCCTCTCCCCCTTCCAGTCCTCAGTGTGCCCCCCTGTCACCCGATAATGACCTGCCTGTCTCCCTTCTTGGTGCTGTTGACAAGCTGAAAGCAAATCCTGGGGAGCCCACAGCTGCACAAACGAGAGAGGAGGAAGGTGGCTATGGCACTGAGAGGAAGCCATCCCCGCCAGGACCATGGGCAGCCCGTGGATGGTCAGCGGGGCCCTTGTGGTCCCAGGCCCCTGAGGGCTTCTCCTGCAGGGACAGCAGGAACACAGCTCCTTTCCCAGGCCTCCCTCACTCTGCAAAAAAGCCTGAGAATCAATTCCTCCCCAGGAGTGGCAAGCTGGCTGGGCAGGACATAGCCACCACTTAACACTCTCCTCTCCACGGAGAATTCTCCCCACAGCTGAGCTCCAGGCACTCCTGGAAAGTCTGTCCTGCTCTTCCCTTCCGTCCTAGGGACACGAGCTTGCCTGCCCTGCCAGGTCAGGCTTGGGGGGCAGATGGGAACTCCCCACCTTCCTAACTCCCTCCGGAGGCAGCAGGTTTACCAGGTCTGCCTCCAGCCCATGGACCCTGCCTTTTCCGTTCTTGCAGGCAGGTGTATACTCCACTGCTCCTTCCCAAGCTGGATGGTCTTGGGCAGTGGCTCACCCTCTGTTTCTTCATCTGTAAAATGGGAGTGATAGGACCTTCCTCTTAGTGTGGATGTGAGGACTGAAAGGAGCATGGAGTACTAGGGAGTTCTCAAACTAAGATGGGCAGGTAGGGGGTAGGTATCAGAAATGCAGGTTCCTGGGCATCAGCCCGTTTCTGAATCACTGGGGGTCTGAGCCCAAACTTTAGAAAACTCAGGAGCCTAGGAGAGGCGGAACCCCTCACCCTGGGCTGTGCAAGCAAATCGCTTTGGTGCTTAACTCCCCAAAAGCTCAGGCTACTCCCCAGACCTCCAGAATCAGGGAGTCTGCACGAGTTTAACGGCCTTTCTTATGAACCTGCTGTTCCTTCTCCCACGAAATCACTTCTTTCCAGGTGGCAGACCTAGCTGGCCAGTTCGCTTACACCAAAGTCTGGCAATTGCCATTTTCTTTGATCGCCCCAGGGAAAATAAAGGCATTTCCTCTAGTCTCCAGATAGATCTCCAGCCAGCCTCTCCTGAGCACTCAAGGAACCTTAAGCATTTCAGACGCCTGTGACGTTCCCCGAAGGATTCGCGAATGGCAGCGGTGGTGGGAGGGGCCAAAGGCAGGAATAAGGGCGGGGTTTGGGAAGTAGCCTGATCCGGAGCCTGAGTTAATTCCTTGCTGGAGGGCCGCGCAAGCCGCAGCTGGTTTTAGTCCAGGGCAGCCTAAAGGAGGCTCGGAGGTGTTGAATTATTGCCATTGAAGAGATTTGAACCCAGTTCTCCCTCAAAAGCTCAAGCTCCATTCTTACTATTCCTAGCCTCACAGTTACCCTCGCATTGTGCCGTGCCCTCCCTCAGGGCTTGCTGAACCTCCAGTTTCCCAGCCCGAGCCTTTAAGGTGAAAGCCACATCTGTTCAGTATTCAGCCTGCAGTCTGTAAATCTCCACACCTACACCAGGCCCAGGGGAAGTAATAGGAGGAGTCAAGCCACAGTGTGACCTCAGAGAGCCTTGGGTCCAGGGCAGGGGCAGACTTTCATCAAAGGGTCACACAAATCTAATTATGCAGAGGAGAGGAGGAGATGGGGAGGATGTTGGGGAAGACACGCTGAGGAGGTGACACTTCAGTCGTGACTGGAAGTCTGAGTGGGCATGAGGAAGCGGTGCAAAGAATTGGGAGGGGAAGCGCTGCAGGGGAGGGACGCGGGCGCCCCGGGCCTCAGTTTCCCTGTTTACAAAGTGTGAGAACCTGCCCCGCGCTGCCCCACCCGCTGAGGACCGGGACGATGTGTCCCCCCACCCTAGATCCTCTCATCGGGCCGGCCGGGGGCGGGGCGGGGTCAGGGGTGCGGGCGGGCGGGGCGGGGCGGGGCCCGCGGCTCGCGCCCGGGGTTGGGCTGGCGGGGGGACCCGCGGGCAGGCGCGGCGCGCAGTGCGTGCGGCTGCGGAGCGCGCGGCTCGCGGGCCGACAGGGATCACATGAGCGGTGGTGCCGGGGACCGACCGCAGCCGGCCGGTGGGCTCCCCGCAGCCGCAGCCCCGCAGCCCCGCAGCCCCGCGCCCTACCCGGCCCTAACCATGTCTATCTGTTGTTGCTTCTTTTTCAGGGATTATGGCAGTTCCAAGAGAAAATCAGGTAAGGGAGCCTCCGGGCATTTTTCCTTCCAACCTCCCTTCCCGCTTGGCGCTCGCGCCTCTCGGATCCTGCAGGGGACTTAAGGGGGGCTTGTCCTTGCCGGCTGCCCGGTGTTCCCTTCAGGTGTCCCCCTCCCCAGCCCATGGCCCCTAAGCTCTCTGGTACTCGCACCTTCCCCTTCTCCTACGGAGCCCCTCAGGCTCTCCCCGTGGGAATGCGGATGGGTGCATGGGAGGATGTGGGGGTGTCTCATGAAGGGCCCCCCCGCAACCCTGGCAGCCGACTCCTGCCCCCGCCCCCCGCGGGCTGCTGTGCTTATTACTGGGCACTGCTGTGACTTCTTGGGTCCTTCCGGTGGTGCGGCGGTGATGAGGGGGTTAACAGAGACGCAGGGTTTTCCCCGTGCGAAGGTGAGATCCTGGATCCTACTTGAGTGGCTGTGAGTTTTTAACGCCTGCAACACAAACCTTCTCCTTTTCCCCCACCTCTAAGCGCTTTCTCATTGCTGCGGGGGTGGGGGCGGTACAGTAATCCCAGCAGAGGCCGGGATTGGGGGGGGGGGGGGTACCCGTCCTGGCATTGGCCTGACAGGTGCCCGGGTCCACTCGGAGTTTGCGAAGGAGATGCGGACAGAGAGAGAGGCGGGGCGAGTCCTCCGACGCTGTGTGCTGGGGTCAGAGAAGGATTCTCTCCGAGTGTGGGAGGCGGGGTTCTGCACATGCCTGGGTGTGGGTGACGCATAGGTCATTGGGGAAGGGTGGTCCCTAGGAGTTAGGACTGTGTGTCTAGCGGCGGGGCGGGGGAGGGGTGCGGCAGGGGGAGGTGGCAGACTGAGCGATCTGTGTTGACATATGTGTTGCCCATATTTATGGGGGTGGTGAGTTAGGGGACCAGCAGCCATCTGGGGGTTCTGGCACTCGGGGATGTGGGAGTATGTATTAACACGTGGCTCCAGCTGTCGGTCCCCTGGGAAGATATCCGTTCAAGTGCCTTGACCTGCGGACCCGCAGAGGTGTATGCGCCCATATATGAGGGATAGAATGTGAGTTGGGATACATGGAATTGTATGTCATGAGTGTTTCTGAGTATGGCTTGGTATGTTTTGTGTGTGCAAGTGCTTGCTGATATGTTTCTTGGGACCAAGAAAGTTGTACCCTGGTTTATGTATGGGGTGAGGTGGGGGGTTGCATGTGTGTAGGTGGGGCTGTGTGTGGACATGTGTGGGTCTTCCCCGTTGTATGCCATGAGCGTATGTTAACTCCTTAGGGCGCTAGGGTGTTGAGTGTGTGTGCCACTGTGTTGGGATGTATCTGGTTAGAGTCTGTGTTCATGTGTGTTTGTGTCCCTGTTTGGGAGGTGTCTAGTGTGGAAAGAGATGAGTGTGCATGTGCCTATGAGCTGGGCAGGGTCGGGGAGTCTCAGGTCTGCCCAGCCACTGGTGCAGAAGGATATTTCCTATGTGAACAGAAGGGAGAGGCTGTATTAGGAACCTGAGGAATTGTATATTGCATATGGGCCCATTGTCAACTTGCAGTCAGAGCCGGGGGAGGGAGGGGCGTCGGCAGGGAACACTGGGAAGGAGGGGCACGCGTGGGATTGTATTCTGTCACTTCACCTCCCACCCCCACCCAAGAACCTTGCCTCAGAGGTCTAGTGTACTAGCTGTGCCTGGGCTCAGATTCTGCTCTGCGTGACCTTAGACAAGTTTCTAAACTCTGCCTCAGTTTCCTCATTTTCTACATATTATCTACCTCACATGTAGCAGTTTAAATGATTTCATGTAGGGTAGCCCCTAGGACATAATAACTCAAGTATAAGTTGGAAATCATCAGTATTTTCTGAAGCCCTGGGACCTTGGGTGAGTCCCTTCTCTATTCTGGGCCTCAGTTTCCCCTCTAGAAAGTCAAGGGACCAGATAACCTCTCAGGTCCCCCTACTGTCCATCTCCTCCCACTCCCATCTCCGAGGCTCAGGTTCCGTGCTGCTTCCTTAAATAAGGCAGAGCCCCACCCAGACTGCTTTACCCAGGGAGGGCCTCCCCTGGTTTCTCTGCCTTCCACTCTCAGGCCAGGAAAAGGATGGAGAGAGAAATTTAATTTACATTGGCTTATGATAATGGCCACTTAGTGTCATGGTTAAAAGTGCAAGTTCTGGAGCCAGACAGCAGGAATGTCAAGCCTTGCTATTCCTCCTCTGGGACCTTGGGCAGATTTCCTTCTTTCTTTTTTTTAAAAAATATTTTATTTATTTATTTGATGGACAGAGATCACAAGTAGGCAGAGAGGCAGGCAGAGAGGGAGGGGGAAGCAGGCTCCCCGCTGAGCAGAGAGCCCGATGCAGGGCTCAATCCCAAGACCCTGGGATCATGACCTGAGCTGAAGGCAGAGGCTTTAACCCACTGAGCCACCCAGGCACCCCCTTGGGCAGATTTCTTACCCTCTCTGTGCCTGATCACTCCTCTGTAAATTGGGGACGGTATCCATACCCATCTTGTAGTGGTTAATTTTATACGTCAGTGGTATTTAGATATTTGATATTTAGATATTTGGTGAAGCATTATTCTGCATGTTTCTGTCAAGGTAGTTTTTGGATGAGATGGACATCTGCTACACTTGGAGTCAAAGAAATTACCTCCCCTAATATGGGTTGGCCTCTGATCGGTTGAAGACCTTAATAGAACAAAGGCTGACCTCCCCCCAAAAGAACAAATCGAGCTACCAGACTGCCTTTGGACTTGAACTGCACCCGAGTCTGCAGCCTACCATCCTGTCCTTACCCCATCAGATTTGGGCTCACCAAGCCCTCATAATCACGTGTGCCAATTCCTTAAAATAAGTCTCTTTCTCTATATATACACATTCTGTTCTGTTTCTCTGGAGAACACTGACTAACATACACCTCATGTGGATATAATGAAGATTGTACAAACTCATCTCTGTAAACATGCTTAGAACACTCCCTGTAGCCTAGAAAGCTCTCCCAAAGTGCCAGCCCCTATTATTTATTGAGCATCCCCTAGAGGCTGGCAACTTCACATAGGTTTTCTTATTTGCTGTCCAGAGGCTCATTGCATATGAGTGATGGGATTCCCATTTTACTGATGAGACACTGAGGCTCTGAGAGGTTGGCTGCCCCCTGTCCATGGCAAAGTAAGGATCTGAGTCCATGTTCAGGGCTCCATGTTCAGCCTGCTCCGTAATGAAGTTCACGGAGCTTCCCAGAGTCACTCCAACTAGCAATGCATGCACAGAGAACATGGGTGCTGTTCCCTGGTCATCACTTTTCCCATATTAGTCCCCAAAGCCCCAGGTCTCCTCCTCCAAGGTGTCTCTTATTGAGCATAGTTCTAAGACTTGAAGCCAGGCCCGGGGAAGGTGGAGTTGATGGCAAGAAAGTTCTCAGGCAGCTTACGGCCTCTTGGAAGTGGCAGGACTGGTGACCTTGAAACTGGACGGCAGTATAGCCTCAGACTTCTCTGCTCGCTCCTTCCCTGCACTGAACCTGCTCCTCCCCACATCTTCCCCATGCCACCCACCATCCTTGCCCTTGCCCCGGCCCAGCATCGAGAAGGGGCCCTTGACCCCTTCCTTTCTCTCCCCTGCGAACACGACCTCCACCATCATACCGTGTTGGAAGCTCCCTTCTCTTCGGGAAGACCTCAGCTTTCTTCTGATCTGTCTGCTCCCACCCCTGCCCCTGCACATTGTTCTCCACACCACAGCTAGAGTGAGCTCTTCAAAGCAAGGATCAAATCATGTGCTTTTCGGCTTAAATTGCCCCATCCTGTGCAGAATAAGCTCTTTAATCCGGCTCACAAGCCCTGTGTGCTTTAGCCCCTGGCCTCCTGTCCTGCCCCAGGCTCTACCCTCTTCTGCCTACCCAGCCCAACATTCCTGCCCCGCCCTCTGCACTGTCCTGCCTCTCACCTTCCGTTCCTTAAACACAACACAACAAGCTTGTTCTCTCCACACAGCCTTGCACTTGCTGTTCTGCCGCCCGGAATGCTGTTCCCTGATGTTTCATACAGCTGCCCCTTCTTAACATTTTCAGCTTAATTGTGACCTCAGAGAAGTCCTGATTCTCCAGTGTTTAGCTGCCCCCTCCTATCACCATGTGCATTACTGACCACATTCTATCTTTTGGGTGTTCTTGGCTGTGATCTGTGTCCCAACACCTTGAGAGGGAAGACCTTGCTGCCAGGCCCGCACTAGTGGCGGGGTCATCCCCCCCTCCCCCATGCTGGTTGAATGTGCAAGCTCACATGTGCGTGGATGAGGGGTGGGTCAGGACAGAAGGCTCTCTGCATCCTCAAATCAGGGGACATGATCTGGGAAGAGGAGCAATTTTGCTGGTTGGGGGCAGAGAATAGGCAACTGCGGTGATCAAGGGACAGCACTTGGGCAAAGGTGGGACAGCAGGATGGAGCATGGCTTATTTGGACACCAGAGACTTCCGCTGACCTTCCTGAGTGCCAGCAGCTATAGGCCAGGTGCTGTGTTGGGTGTTGTGGTTACAGGGATGGGTCTTTCCTCGAGGAGTTTGCAGTCTGCCAGGGTGATGAACTGTGTATATATAAGAATGTCCTGTTAGAGGGAAGCAAGGAAGTGACATGGGTACCTGAGGGAGAGTAGTCAGGGCGAAAGCATAGACAGTGCAAAGGCCCTGGGGTGGAAGCATACTCAAGGGAGGTTTGTGGCTGGGGTGGAGAATAGTGGAGGGCAAGGTGGTAGGAGGTGAGAGCAGAGAGGTAGCTGGGGGTGGGGGAAGCAGCACAGACCACGTAGGGCTTCTCAGGCCATTTCAAGGGTTTTGACTTTTTGAAGAGCCACTAAGGGATTCTGAGGAGGTGGGGGGCATGATCTAACTTAGATCTCAGAAGGATTCTTCTGACTGGTGAGTGGAGATGGACCAGGAAAGGAGATAGGTGAGAGGTCATGAGAATTCCAGCAGCAATGGAAGCTGAGCTGCCATCAGTGTGGCCTGGACTTGGATGATCAGGTCCAAGCCACGAGCGGTTCCTGTGGGTGCTGGGGAGCGGCAGTCAGCCCCACTTGCCAATCATGTGACGTTGGGCCGGCCCCCTCCCACTGGTTCTGCTGTATTGGTCAGGGAGCAACTAGAGAAGCAGACCCAGGGGGAGCTACTCATTGAGAAGTTTCTCACAAGGAATTGGCTTACAAGTCAGGTCCAAGGGCAGGCCAGCGCCAGTCTACAGGTGAAATCTCCTCCTCCGAGAAGCCTCAGCTCTGCCCTCAAGGCCCTTCAGCTGACTGAGCACCCCCTGCCAAGTAGCTAGGATGATCTCACTCAAAATAAACAAATCACGGACTTTGTCACATCTGCAAAATACCTTCCACAGCAGCACATGAGGCATGAGTGGTGGGGGTCCCTGGGGTAACTGGGAACTGGAGCCTGGCCAGGCTGACCCGTAAAACTGGCCGTCACGCCCTTAAAATGACGTCTGAGCTGCCGCCTGCTGCCAAGCGAGGAGGGTCCCTGGAGGTGATGCAGCGAGGGGGCTTCGGGCCCAGTGGTGGGGAGGTCCTGTTGCCCGTCGTGGTTCTTGGCTTCCTCCACGAGCTGAGAGGGGGCTGGAGCAGGCTCTCCCCTGAGCAGTGGGTGCTCTTCAGACCTGACGAAGACTCAGTGCCCCTCTCACTTCTGGAAGCTGCCTCTCCCCGTCCCGGCTGTAGAGTTCTGAGTTTTGCAGCCAGGGGGGGCTCGCGGCCACGGAACCCGCGGTTTCCTCTTGGCCCCGCGGTGCGGCCCGCAGACGGCCTGATGATCCAGACCCTCCAGCGGTCCCGTGAGGAGCTTTGTCTTCTCTGAACGCAAATGAGGTTGCTCAAGAGTGTGGCAAGTTTGTTCTTTTGGGCAAGTGTTGATGTTCCTCCTGAAATCCTGTTTACTTTATCCTTTTCCTTGGAAAATTAGTGAGTTCAGCCTGACTTCCATTTTACTGATTGTAAAATCTGCATTACTGGACGGAGTTAATACGATCCGGGTTCCTCTGGCGGGCACAGAAGCACATTGCTTGAAGACAGGAGTTCAGGTTTCGGCGTCAGACGGACAGGGTTGGAACCCCAGCTCTGCCATGTGTTTGCTCTGTGACTGGCGGGTTGCCTAACCGCTGACCCCCTCATGCCTTTACCCCCTTATGGAAAATGGGGGTAAAAATAGTGTCGGTCTCGTTAAACGTCAGGATCGAAGTAGCAGAGTCCTGGCACACAGCGAGCTCCCAATGATGGCGGCTGCCACTGTTACTGGTTTAAGTATTGATCGATTCTGAAAGGAGGGGAGACGTGGGTCTTCCCTCTTGTCCGTGAGTTGAAAGACCCACTGGAAGCATTTATTTTCCAGGCCTGACCTCAGAGAAGATGGAAGCTAGACCCGGCCACAGTGGTAGAGTTGGTAGAGTTAAGAACCCAGATTCTGGAGCCAGAATACCTAGTTTCATGTCCCAACCCTGTCAGTGGGGTGGTCTCAAGCAAGTCCTTAACTTCCCTGTGCCTCGGTTTCCTTGTCTGTGCTGTGGGAACGATGATTCATCAGGTTGTTTGAGGCTTGAATACGAGTAATTTCCTGTGAAGTGTTAACTCCAGGACCGTGCCTGGCACAGTAAATGCTTGCTGACATCTGACGCCGAAACCTGAACTCCTGTCTTCATTTTTATTCTGAATAGGAGGCAGTCCCATGGGTATCTAGCTCTTCAACAGGAGAGACCCCTGGCTTTGCTATTTGCCCTCTTCCAAGAAGCAGGTCCTGTCACCCGGACAGGAAAAGGTAGAGTGTGCACCATCTCATAATTGCTAGTAAACCTTGCAGCAACCTGGAGAGGTGGTCTTGTTCCCATTTTATAGACCAGGAAAGTAGGTTAAGGAACTTTGCCTCAGGTCACCTGGCCAGGTAGACCTAGGATTCGAATCTGGCCCTTCTGACCCAAACCTCTTCCACTGAAGTCTGTTCCGTCCTGAGCCAAGGCCTAGGGGATCCACAGGTGACCAGGACTTGGGTTCTGAAGGCCTCTAGGAGGAGGGTCCATAAACTGGGATGGGGGCTGCCCCAAGAGAATTAGACTGAGACATCTAGAAGGAACTTACTGGTCATAAGGGATTCTTAATTGGGGAAAAGTTTTCTTTACGGGATGAATTTGGTTTTTAATGAAGTGGATTTGCTTAAAGCCCATAAGTACTGGCCACTGTGAAGATTGTCTACCCTCCTCCTATAGAGGAAGGCCCTAAGAGGGCGGCTCTGTCTGTCCAAGGTGGGAGTGGGCAGAACTGGTCCCCCACTGGTCACATTGCCACCAGGCCTTAGAGCTAGGTGGAAGTGTGAGTAGGGCCATTACAATGCAGAGAAAGTAGGTCTGTAAGGCCTCTGGGACTGTCCTCCCCCAAGATAAAGGCCCTATCCAGCCATAGGAGGAGGGGGACAAAGACACAGCGGGCAGCAGCCACCTTCACTCCCCATCCAGAGGGCAGCTCTCCTAGAGGCTTTCATTTCTCTTAAGTGATTATTGTCACTGCCCCCACAGAGCTCAGGGTTCAACCGAGAAAGCAGGATGTTGTCAGGGACTCATTAACGACTGCAAGACAGGCTAGGTTGCAATCCGTAAGCCATGGGAATCAACCAGAGGGGGACAGGGCTAGGAAGATGGGGGAGGCTGGGGATGTGCAGGGGTTAGGCAGCTGCCCCCAGTGGAGGGCCAGGCATGAGCAAGGATTCAGAGGCTGGAATCAGGGTGAGGAATATGAGGTAAAGAGAGGTGTCCAGCCCGGTGGAAGTGGAGAAAGGGTTAGGAGAGGGGATGACAGGAGATGAGTCTGGAAAGGAAGCTCTGGAGACAAGATCAGCAAAGACTTTTCATAGCAATTTCCAAGGCTTTCTTCTCTGCCCAAGCCACCCATCATCAGTGAGAGAGGCCCAGGCTGCTCGGAGAACTCGGCCAAGACATTCCTGGCACCCTCCGATAGGCCGTTCCAAAAGTGAACGTGTCTCATGAAGCCATCGCCTTCTGGCACATCTCACGGGGGCTGGTGTTTTTACACAATTCTTATTTTCATGGCTCTGGGTCCTCAGCCTGATGTCACCCCTGGAGTTCAAAGCCAGCTAATTGGAAATGAAAGGAGACTGATTGATCTGGCAGTGCCACGAGCAGCCCATGTGGCAGTGATGGGATGGAGAAAGTGAACACACTGCTCACGTGTGTGTCTGTGCCTCCCCTCCCACACCCGGAGGCAGCGCGGCCTCCCCTGCCCTACTGGCCTGGACACGGAGCTCAGGTCGGCCGGCACAGGCAGGGCTCCTGGCCTCCCCTGCCCCACTGCCAGCTAGCCTGGCTGCCCTCGGCCCTGCTTGCTTTGCCTTACTCTGCCCCTCGCTGCTGTCTCCCATCTTCCTCTACTAGGAAAGTACTAGAAAGATGGCCCTGAATTAAACAGCAAGAAAAAGGCTAGAGGTGTGCTCTGGAGTCTCCAGGCCCTACCCAGACCTGCTGAATCACCCTCTCTGCGGTGGGGCCCGGGAATTCGTAGGGTTGACAGGCTCTCCAGGGATTGGGCGATCAAGCCAGGGGCAAGTATGAGATGGGTCATACTTGTGGTTGATGGCAGTGTTCAGGGTAGACAGGCAGTGAGGGTGCCTGAGGACTGGTGGGGCAGCCCCTGAAGGAACACTCAGCTGTCTCCCAAGTCGGGGAGACGGTGGGCCACCAAGGGAATGTGGGACCTGTTGGGGGCCAGGGAGCACTGGCCCAGCGGTCCCGGCTTGGAGAACAGCCCAGGGTCTGCCCAAGCACTGGTCTCCCTCCTGGCCTCATCAGGAGGCAGTGATGAGACTTCCGTCTGCCTTTTCTTTCCACAAGGTTGTCTTCTTGGGGGTAGGAAACACCCACATTGTGGTCCAGCAAAGAAATGTTTCCCACCGCAGCCCTCGGCCAGAAAATAATGTGTTCCTCACTTCGGTTCTTTGGTTTATAGGCATGTGACAGAAAACACAGCATTTCCAGTAATGGTGAAGCCAGTGGAAAAACAAAGATGTGGGGGACATGTGCATTACTTATTGTGTTAGCACCTTTTTCTGATCTACGGTTACTTTGTTTAGAAACAGAAATGTGGCGTGTGTGACTTAGTTGGCTCGTGGCCTTTTTATAATTGGTCAGTTCTGAAATGTGAAGGCAAAGAAACATTTTCCAGCATTGCAGTAAGAATTAGACATTTGCAGGGGGAAAAGAAAAAGTTTTTTTCCCAGACTCTCTCTGCTTTCCCCCCTGGATCTTGTCGTGGCTGCACGTGACCCAGGCAGCTGGGATGAAGATGTATTTGTTAAGGGGAGAACTGGAGTCTTGTACCGAGGAAAGTGGGCCATGTCCAGGTCCCTTCACGTCCCTGTGCTCAGGAGGAGGAGCCGTCACTTCTTGGCGAGCCTTCCCCCGATGCTGCTTCTGGCTAATGGGTGCAGTGTTGGAGGAAACCCCACAGGGGTGTGAGGGCTGCTTCTCCCCTCGTGTTGGAAGAGGGTCAGGGTTGGGTGCCGAAGTGTCCCAGGCAGGAGGGTAAGGTCCTTATAAAGCTGTGATGACCGACTGCGGACGAGAGGCCAAATGAAGACTGTCTTTGTATGTTGGCAGTGGCCCCCCGGGGAAACTGAGCAAACGTGCAGCTCTAACACACTGGATGGGACAAGTTCTTCCCGTGTGTCAGCTCGCTGCCCTGCACCATCCCTCCCCGGGGCCTCCGTGTCACCAGGAGCCCTCCGCCGCTTCTCACTCGCATTTGATCGCGTGACGGTACAGAAGGGCCCTTCGTTTAGCTTCGTGGATGAACTTGGCTGCTCTCCCTGCTCTAAGCGCACAGCTCAGTGGACACTCGTGGCAGCTTCTCCCCCGGGGAAGCCACGGGAAGCCGGTTTCTGAAGGGATGCTGGGCTTGGACCCCCCACCCCCAACCCCGGAGCTGGTTTCTGCCAGGCCCATATTTGACCTCACTGGCTCTGCCGTGGTGGCCTTGTCGAGTTCTCCAGTGACCATCCGTGCACCTGCTCAGCCAGGCCCTGCTGTGGAGGTCGTGGGGTACCAAGATGGGTAGGATGAGGTCCCTGTCGTCAGGACAGTTAGGAGACAGCATCCCAAGTGCTTTGGCGGAGGTGGGGCCGAGTGCAAGGGAGTCCGCCTGGGGGTGCCGAGCAAGGCTTTCCAGCCCGGTTCACTGAGGTTTTTAAATGAGTCAGCCTGGAGGAGAGGGAGAGCCACCATGCAGAGGACATCTGGGCACCGTCTCAGTATTTGTGGTGCCACGTCTTCCGTGTCCCTACAGTTCCTGCTGGGTGGCGCTGTTTCAGAGACGCTGTCGCAGATGGCCTCTCATTCACTAATGTCACTGAAGCTTAAAAAGCTCTAATTATAAAGTTAAATCATGTGCCTGGGCTGGAGAGAACTTGAACGGGCCACCTCTGACCCTCTCCTTGTCATCAGGAGGACTCTGGTTCCAGCTGTCTCCAGGGGGACACATGTCCTTGCCTGTGAAAGGAACATACATGGGGCACCTGGGTGGCTCAGTCATTAAGCGTCGGCCTTCGGCTCAGGTCATGATCCCAGGGTCCTGGGATCCAGCCCCACATCAGGCTCCCTGCTCAGCGGGAAGCCTGCTTCTCCCTCTCCTGCTCTCCCTGCTTGTGCTCTGTCTCTCACTCAAGTAAATAAGTAAAATCTTAAAAAAAAAAAAAAAAAAGAAGAAGAAGAAGGAGGAAAGGAAGAGGCTTATAATTCCAGCGCCGTGATCGCCCTAGCCAGGCACCCAGCACCTAGAGGTGCTCATTAAATATCTGCCCAATAGACCCCCATTGGGGAAGGACCCTCCAGCCAGAGGGCTCTCCCCAGTGGTTGATGATTGACCGTGATTGACAGGACAGAGGAAAAAGCAGCCCTTTCATATTGCAGGTGAAGACTGGAGGCCCCCATTTCCCCACAGTTGTGTAAGGAGCCAGGAGCCAATGGTCCCCTCTGGGCACCATTCTCTTTCCTGGCCTCTCCTGGGGACAGAAGCCCGGCATTAGCTAAAGATCCTGAGCTCTGGTGCCAAAGGGTTAACTCTGTGCTCCCCAGAGAGCTCACACACTCCTGACCCTCCACTGTCCTCCAGGCCCTCCCAGCTGGGCCTGCTGGGAATAGCTCAGTCACGTGTGAGCCAGATGTGGGGATTTCCCAAGCAGTGATGTGTGTGCAGGCACACAGACACACACGGGCACGCACACGCAAACACACACTCACACTGCTCTGTTGACGTGGCATCTGAGGGCTCAGGGGATTGGTCTAGACTCACGCAGAGCAAGAGAGGGATGGGGGTGAGGAGAGGCCCAGGGCTTACCGGCACACACCGCGGGGGGGCTGCTCTCAGTCCTGCTGAGCCCTGCTCCCAGCAGACAGGATAGATAAGCCCCTTGTTCTTGCTCAGACTCCCATTTCCTGCAACATCCATCTTGCCATAGACCATATTGGTTATGGACAAATTTTTTTAAAATAATCTCTTTGAAGGGCTTTACAGCAGATGCTGGGCCAGAGCCTTCCAGGGATGTTCTGCCAGGCCTGGGGGGTCTTTCCATGAGCCTCTTGCCCAGCATAAGCGAGGCTCAGGGTCTCATCCTGGCGTGAGAAGGCTTGTTTGTGGCTCAAGGGACATAACCCGGATTAGAGAATATGCAGGGCCCTGGGTGCCAAGAGAACCCCAGGGTAGTGGGGTAATCTGGGCCTCGGTTTCCCCACAAAGCCCTTGGGACTGAGTGTAATGAGTATAAACCCTTCCATCAGCCACTAGAGATTTACTGGGTACCCCCTACTCCGTTCAGGGTGTACTGTGAAGATGCTGACAGGGTTAAGAGTCTGAAAGAACTTCAGATCTGATTGGAGAGATGCAATAGATTTTGATTAAGCACTACTATGTGCCAGATCCTTGCTGGGACTATAGCAGTAGCCAGACATTGTGGAGCCAACTGACACAGTCGGTGAACCTTACAGAGATCCTGCCTAGGGCAAGATGAAGGAGGCTGACAGAACTTGGAAAATGGGTCAGCCTCAATCTCAGCTCAGGAATGAATGCTGCCTCTCCCTTGCCCCCTCAGCCCTGCCCTTGCCCCATTCTGACGATGGCAGTGTCCAGCCATGTCAATGTCAGCTGAAACATTGTGAGTCCTGCCCCAGAGGAGGGTCTCATTACCGATGTGAGGCCATTGGGACTCCTCCCTGCCTCGCCGCCCCCTGCAGACCCCCGCCTGAGATGCAGCCTGCTGTGTCTGGCTTCCGCTTGCCCTCCAGTTGCGTCTGGGCAGCCTCAGGAAGGGACGGTGTGCTTGAAGGGCCAGGCAAGTGGATGAGGGGGCCCCACTGCCTCCCTCCCACACCCCTGTGATTCCTGACACTTGCAGGAGTGCCTGGGTAAGTGTTTGTGTCCCTGTGCCCCAAGCTTGGGGACAGATGGTAGAGAGTCAGTTGGTCATCACCAGGGGTGCCCTGCCATGTGCATAGTAGATGTTCATTAAATTATTGGCAGTTTGTTCATTGATAATAGGATTGCAAGAGTTGTGTCTGGAGAAGACAAGACATTGCACGTTGGGAATGTGGGTCCTGGGTCCACTGGCTGTTAATTTCCATCACTCACTCAATCGTGGCTCTAGTGGAGACTGAGCCAGGAAGACAAAAAGACCAGAGGACGGGGGGCTGGGGACCCAGGTACCCAGCAGCTGCTCACCGAGCCCCACTCCACTGTTCCCTGTTTCTGATGCTGCCTCATCCTCACAGATCCTGGCTTTGGCTGGGGGAGCTGGTGGGTGGGGGAATGGGAGGGGGATAGCCCAGTAAGTGGGAGAGGACCACCAAGGCAGACCACCCCAGGGAGTGGGGAGGTGGCTGGGATCCTGGAACTCAGAACAGTGTTAAGTTTGTCTCTTTTCTGCACACCACCACCCTGGTGTGGGGCGAGGTGAGAACCTGAGAATTGAGAGGGAGACCCAGCCCAAGGGGCTACTGTGGGGTCAGGCAGCAGCTGCTGGGAGTGGGGCTTGGAGCCCCATTGGCCTCCCCGCCCAGCACCCCTCTGTCCTCTGCCCACCCACAGCTCCTCTGACTAACCGCAGCACCTGTCTTCAACCAGGATGCTTTGGGGCTTTTCAACAGCAGATCTGCCTGCCGCCCTCTGGCAGAGCAGCCCCCTCTGGGCAGCTGCAGAGCTTCTGGAGGCTTCCAGGGCCCCTCTGCGGAAACCCACAGGCGCTGGACTGTCTCTGCAGGCCCCGGTCATGGCCTAGAGGGGCGCTCTTGGATCTAGTCCCCGAAGGGCTATGGAAGGGCTCCAGGCACAGCCGGGCCCCCACCCCACCCCATTCCCCACCTGAGCAGGGAAGCTGACTGTTCTCTGACTGCTCAGCTCAGTGGCCCAAGGGTCAGCAGCACATTCCTGCCCGGGGTTGGGCTGCCCCCACGCAGAGTCTGGATTCCAGGAAAGGCAGCTCCAGGGAAAGGAGGCAGACCCCTTCTTACTGAGAGCAAAATGAGTAGGAATATGGCTGCATGTACAAAGGGAAGCCCGACAGAAATAATGAGCCTCCCTTGGCCAGTGGGGGAGGAGAATTCAGAGAAAGAAGTCCCCTATTTTAGGCCCCTTTGTTCCCAATTCCCAGCTCAAGTCTGGCTCAAGTCTTACTATTGGGCCTTCGGAAGAGCATCACTTTTTGCATCTGTAAATTACAGATTGTCGTAAGGATGAAATTAGAGCTCAGAAAATGTTTAGCACCGTGCCTAGCATGAGTGTTAGAAAGTGAGAACTGGTACAATTTCTAGCCCCAGCACTGCCACTCACTTGCTGTGTGATCTTAGGCAAATTTCTTGCCCTCTCTGTTCCTGAGTCCCCACATGCATTCTTCTAGCCTTTGGAATACCACCAAGAAGCCGAGATGTTGGTGGGGATGGAACCTGGAGACAGACAATGGCCTGTCTTCCCACTTAGGATTTGCCTTCTGTCTACGAGAGGATATGCCTCAGAAATCCAGTCCTACTAAATTTATTCTTGAGTACTTCTATTTACTTAGCTCAGAGTTCTGTGGCCCTGAAACCTCAGGCCCTGGGCAGGACCGGCTACATAATTATGGGGCCTCTTGTTCATAAATGATTCAAGATTTCAAATGAAAGAACAGCATGAAGCCGCGCACAGGGCCCTTCTCAGTGTGGGGCCCTGTGGGGTGGCCTGGGCCACGGGCACCTGAGGCGAGCCCCACTTTGGAAACCATGAGAGTGGGAGGCAGGGCCAGGGGTCTGAGTGGCTACATTAAGCCCTCACAGCTGCAGTCCAGGGGCATAATTTTTTTTTTCATGCTGGGAGGACTTCTAATGAGCTGGAGGCTGCCGCTCACCCTGGATCAGGTACGAGTTGCTGAGCACCTGAGCAGGCGCGTGCACACCTTACCCTCATGCACGTCACCAAGCTGGCACCCGTGTGGCTTCAGACTGGAATTCATGTTTGAATTATGGCTTGTTTTCTTTCTGAGCCATCTTAATTCATGACATGCTTTCTCCGGTCCTCAAGTGACTCTATCACGTAGGCCTCACTACTACTTTGTAAAGGAACTATTCTCTGCAAAGGACTGCTGGCCCGGGAGGGCTGCTGTCAAGATCTGAGCTCCTTCATGCCTGTGCCCCAGCAGTGCCTGCGACAGGGGCTCTATGCCACCACCACCACCCCTGGCAAATTCAGCAGCTCCTTCTCCCTCGGGTAAGTGGCACAGCTAGCAGCTTTCAGCCCCTCGTTTGGCTTGAGAGCAGAGGCTGTGTTTCCCTGCAGCTTAGTCAATCAAGGAAAAGAAACGGAGCTTATAGGAAACCCAAGAAATTCAGCCGTGTGTGAAGTTTAGTTGTATAAAAGGGGAAGAAAGACTAGGCTTTCTGGAGAACCCTGTTCATGGCTACAGTGAAGGAAGGACAGTAGAATTCCCTAGGAGGGGGAGGTCTTGAGGGCTCAAGGACACGAGAACGAGGAAAAGACAGGGTGTTCATTCCATTCAGGGCCCCTGGCAGGGTCCCTGCCTCTCCTCGCCTCCCAGGGGCCCTCCCTGGGCTTGGGCTATGGAGGCCGGGGAGGTGAGTGACCCTGCCCCCGTCCCTTGAGCTCTGGCTTGGCTTTCCTTCTCGGAGGAGATCGTGCCGCTGGCTGTTCTCCTGTCTCTCCTACCTGGGCTCACAGCCCACTCTGGATTTATTAGTTTGAATGGGTGGGACTTGCTTTACACTAGGGAAGGATTCCTGGAAACGTGGTTTGAGACTAGATTTGGGCAAATTAAACCCACTTCTCACTGCTCTGGACTTAGTCAAGTTTAAAAGAAACTGTATTAGGACCCAGTCCTTTTGCTCCCTTCGTTCTATCCAGGTGTGTTTTTATGTAGTACTTGGGTGTCTCTTGTCTGGGGGTTCCTTACAGTCAGGGGCACCTGTGTGACCATTACGTGATTTCTTGTATCACCTGGACCAGACAAGAAGCAGGTTCAGCGTCTAAGAAGTGGCCTTGGGTCACCATATTTGGCCAGGACCTGCAGGCACCTGGCTTCCTCGGGGCCTGGATTCTGGCTGATTTTGCAAAATGGGAGCACAGGCTGCGGGAGGGATAGGAGGGCTGGGGGTGGACCATGGGAGGGGCCTCATCTCCCCGCCTCCTCCCTCACCACAGCCCACGCTGCTGCAGTCCCCAGCTTGTCCCCATCACCCACTCCCTCCCTCTGTCCCAGGGGCCTCCTTCCTCCCCCTCCAAAAACTTTCACAGGCACTACAGGCCACTACACTCTCAAAACAACCTTCCAAAGAAGAGGAGGTAAGTATTTTTATCCCCATTGTACAGAAGGAAAAGAGGCCCAGAGAAATGGCTAAAAGCCCCAGATCAGGGAGCTGAGTGGCAGGATAAGCATAAGAAGCAAGATTTTAAAGAATTCTTGCACTCTATGCCTCTTGAATTAATTGCCCCCCTTTTTTTTTCCACTTGAGTTTCCATATATTGAGCATGTGTTTAAGTGGGTTTCCCTGGAAAGGTGCTCTGTTTCTCTGGAAAGATTCATGTCAGCTGTGGAGCACTTGTATTTTGCAGACTAGCAGGTTTCTGCTGGGAGAGCCTAGAACGTCACCCGAGGACCTTGGTTGCTGCTAGGCCCAAATGCTTGATTTGACAGAAGCGAGCCTTGAGGCTCAGAGAAGCTGAGCCCCTTGCCCCAGGTCACAGAGCGGGTGGTCAGCAAAACCAGTCCTGCAGATTCCCAGTCTGGAGCCCCTGGGTTTTTCCCTGCCCCTGCTCTGTAGGGCCCTTGGTTCTGCCACCAGGAGAGGCCGGAGAGACAGCTGGAGGGCAGGAAGCCGTTGGTTTGTGTCGGTCACAGCTGCTCCCTTGGCTGTGCCTGCGCCCTGCTCCCTCGTCCTGTCCCTCTGTCTCTGCTTTCCCAGCCTGCAGCCAGCAGCCTTGTCTGCCTCCTGGCTGGAGGGCCGGGTTTGTGAGCCAGGGTCCTCCTCTGTTCATTGTAAGGAGGCCTGCGTGGGGGTGGGGAGGTATCCTTCCCACCCTGGGAGAGGGCTTGCTCGGGTGGGCTGGAGACAAGGCACTCCAAAGCGGGGAGAGCTTTGGGGTGGGAGCAGCGGAACTGGATTAATTCTGCAGATCCGGGGGACTGGGAAATAAATCATGTTTTTAAAAAGACAGGCCCATTTCTGGTCCACTTCCCATTTTCCTTTGGAGAGCAAAGGGAAGGCCTGCTTATGGGGGTTGCAGGGAGTGGGTATGAGCTTGGGTTGTTCCACACTTAGCAGTGGCGCTCAGTTTCCAGAGGCTGAGGGATTTTTTTTCCTGTCCTGCTCCCCACCCTCTGCCTGCCCAAATGCCCAGACCCCAAGGACCTGGAAGGACATCAGGCCCTTCAAGGTAATTATTGAGAAAGTCATCCCAGGAGCATAGACCTTGTAAGCATTTAGTCTTGGTGGGCCAAGGGTCCCCACTTCTCTCTCCTACGACTTGGGGGTACCCCCCATTGAGGAAGACAGGAAGGGCTCTCTGACAGCCCTCATCTTCTAGCATGGGTGTTGGCAAACCACAACTCTTGGGCCAAGCCCAACCCACCATATAGTTTTATAAATAAAGTTTCATTGGCACACAGCCCACTCAGCCTTCTACAGATTGTCAGGGGCTGCTTTTGTACCGTAACAGCCAAGGTAAGTAGTCCCAGAGACCACGTGGCCCCCAAAGCTTAAAAGACCAACTCTGGCCCTTTTCAGGGAAAGTTTGTTAACCCTTGTTCCAGAAAAGTAAGTTTTCCTCGGTTTCCAGGCCTGAGCCAAATCATTTCCCTTGGCTCGCTGAGAGAAGTTAGCATTTCCCAAAAGTTTTCCTTCTGAAGAACCCAAAAGAAACCAAAATGGAAGTGGTACAAAGTAACAAAATCCCGCAGAGACAGCTGGAGATGTGGACCCCCTGAGCTGGGGCGGCATCAGGCTGAGTGGAGCCGGACGCTGGAGCTGGGGTGGGCCTGGCACTAGGGTGCCTCAGATGGCCTCGCCGGGTGACAGCCTACTTGGCCCCATTTTGGGGTACAGCAGCAGGGAGTTACAGCCCCAGCATCAAGCCTCAGAGGGCCTAGGTGTGTCCACCTAGTCTCAGCTCTGCCAGGGCATGGAAGCCAGGTCAGGCATGGCTCCTGAAGCCCATGGAAGCTTCTGGATGCAGTCTCCAGGGTCTCTTGCCCGCCGATGCAGCTAACCGGGCGTTTGGAGGGTGTCTACAGTGAAGGCATCTGGGACCGGCTACCCGCGTTTTCTTGGCACACTCACTATCAAACACTGTCTGGTTGTCAGCCTTGCAGCTCTAGAAGGCTGATTTTCCTGGTGCTGGGCACCTACTGCCTCTTATCCTGTTAATCCTCGTAGTTACCTAGGAAGTAGTCTATTGTCTTATCTCATTTTTACAAGAGAGGGAACAGGCTCAGGGAGGTTCATTAAGTCCATCATAGGGGAAAATCCGCACAGTCAGACTCCAGAGGCCTTGCTAAACCTCTCTACCAGATGGGCTCTCTGCTAGTTCCAGGGAAAGCTGGAAGGCCCGGGCTTCTCGGTTCTGTGTGGGGAGCCAGCCTGAACTGGTAGATGGCTTGAGCAAGAGAGAATCAGGTGCTTTAAAGGGTGGGTGGCATCCAGTGATCTCCCAAAGTCTGTGTCCCCACATGAGATGGACATGGTACTAGCTGTGTGACCTTGGGCAAATGACTTAACCTCTCTGGTTTGTTTTCCTCATCTACGAAGTGGAGGGAGTACCTTGTTGTTGTAGGTTTATTCTGAAAAGCAAATTAATGACCATATGTATGTGTTCAGCATTAGGCTTGGTGTACGGTAAATGCTACGTAAACTTTGCTGCCGTTACCGTTACGGTTGTCTTTACCATGTGTCGTTGGGTCAGGCAGCCTTCCTGGGTGCCTCTCGGGCTTGCAGCACAATGTTTTGTGCCTGCTGCAGCTGCAGCCAACGCTGTGCTCCTTTGGAGGGAATGAGAAATTCAGCAGAGAAAGCACCCGCCTTTCTGATCCCAGACCTGGTTCCGTTTCTGGCTCCGCTGCTCTGGGCTTGTGAGAACTTGGGCCGGTTTCCTCTCCCGTAAAATGGGGTGAAAAATGCAGACCCACCTCAAGGGATTGTTATAGGCAGTAAATGAGTCTGAATCCTGGAGGTAGACTGTCCATGCTTATTACATGTTGGCCCTCCGATATTCTAGAACTGTTCCCCCCACTGATTGAGCCGAGAGCTTTCTGCTTCATCACATTACTGTATCACATCGCACCGTCCTGTGTTCTTTTAGGTTCTTTGACTTTGCTTCTCCCTCTTGGCAGGAGGATCACTTCTAACCTCATTTCACAGATGAGGAAACTGAGGCCCAGATCAGACATAGTTGTCTGAGCCTGGGACAGAGCCCTCATCTCTGATGGTCACTAAAGGTCCCCGTCCTCCTGGGTTGGAGACGAGGTGTTTTAGAGAGTCCAGAATGAGGCTTTCTTCCATTCTGCCCTGACCTGTCTTCCTCACTGGGCAAGGGCTGGGGCTAGGGCTGGACAAGACATCAGACCTCACCAGCGGTGAGGTGCCTCACGAACGGAGACCGGCGCTGGGGCTCTCCCTCTCTGAATGTTTGAGGTTCCAGGTCCGTGCTGCTGAGCCTGCTGGCCTGGTGAGGTTCCTCAGAGCCACCGGGCCCTGTGGGGACAGCCACCCACCCACACGGCCAGAGAGAAATGTCCAGGCTGCTTTCTCCAGCCAGTGATAAGCCATGGGCCCCGTTCCAGGCAGGGATTGTGTAGGATTCTCTGTGCTCCAGAGGATTCCTGCATTTCGACAGACACCTCATTATCCCCATCCCAGCCTGCTGGGTCCCAGCGCCTCTGTAATCACTCAGGCCCACGCCCAGCAGCCAGCCCCAGGCCAGGAAATCGCTCCCCTCCCCTCCCCCGCCTTCCGCCCGTGGCCCAAAGCAGCGCCTGCGGCCACTTGCCCCATAGACCTCCTGCCTGCCTAACGGTTCTCTCTCCTCCTCTGCTTCTCCTCTCTCTCCTGCTGCTGCTTGCTCCCGTGGGGGACTCGGAAGTGTGGCTCTCCAGCTGGGCTGAGTCTCCCAGGAAGGACGTGACAGGTACTGCCCTGAGTGCATGTGTGCGAGCATGTGTGTCCCGGGCACGCACGTGTGGGCGCCGCCGGCCGCATGCTTCCCTGGGCTGGGCCGCAGCCCCTGGTCGGCAGGCCGGCCGTCCGCTGGGCCCCCTCCTGCCCTTCCCTTGGCTGTACTCACTGCCTCAGGTCCAGGCTCGGAGCCTTCAGTGGGTGATGGCCACAGAGCACCGTGTGTAGACGAATACACTATGGACTGGAGCGTGTGGGTTGGTCCCCCGGCTCTGCTGGGTGCTGGCTGAGTGAACTTGACTCCCTGAGCAGGGCTCGGCTGCCTCCCAGGGAGCCCGGCACGCGGGAAGCACTCAGGCGATGGCAAGGAGGCTGTCGCCTTGTGCGCTCGCTCCGCTGGCGGCCCCGCTGGGGAGAGCCCCCCAGAGATGGTCAGTCTCACTTTGGGCAGTTAACATGGGGCAGAGAGCCAAAGCCTCAGACCCTGCAGCCTGGTTTCCAGTGGTCCTCACCGGGGTGCTGCAGCAGGGCAGGGAAACCTGGGACTGGTATGGCAGCCTCCGTGCCCCAGAGCCTGGAGCAGACTCTGCCTCATCGGCCTGGCCAGGCTTTGGGCTGCCTGGACCAGGATGGGCCTCAGGGACTTGGGCCTGTGCCTTGTGTCCAAGCAGAGCTGGGCCAGAGGTCAGGGGCTTTCCTTCAGCCTCTGGTCTTACAGGACAGTGGTGGGGAGCCCTAGACAGCAGGGTTCTCCGCTGCACAGAGGAGTGGGATTTCCAGAAGGGGCTTCCAGGAGCCCCTCCATTTCTAAGAGTGCTAACACAGGCATATGCGCATGCACATGTACACACACACACACACCAACAAACACCCATTCTGCCCAAAGCTGGGAGCAGAGATTCAGGCTTCACGGTTGGGGGCTTGAGGCAGAAGGGTCAGAGGGGCTGGGCCGGCCCCAGCAGTCAGCCCGAGGCTCAGCGCCTCCCCACCACAGCTGTGGACAGGGAATGGGAGGCCCACGTCCTGGGAGGAGAAAGGCAGCAGGCAGGAGGACCCGTTGCCTGTCCCAGGCTTTTTGCAGTCCTCCTTCTGGTGCTGTCTGTGACGAGGGCCTGGGGCCTGACTAATCACTGGGCTCCTGTCCCTCTTTCCCCTCTCTATGAGCCAGCGAGCCAGAGCCCACTTGGCCTACAACAATACATTTTATTCACGAAACGTATAGCCTGGCCGCCCAGGGGCCTATAGAGAAGTCGGTAGGCCAAGTCCAGCCTGGGAAGAACTGATTGTGAGGGGTGTGGAGGGACATTTTGTGGGGTGCCAGGGTTTGGGGGGATCCCTGAGAACATGGGGAGCCTGGGGTGGGGGCCACCACAGGCCTTGGCTTCTTAGGACGAGCCCAGCTGTTTGGAGTGAGAAGCTGAGGGGAAGCAGTGTGGGCTGGGGAAAACCAGCCAGACTAGGAGTTCAGGGCTGGAGTGTTGGGCAAGCTGCCAGCTTGCTCTGGGCCTTGGTTTCCCCATCTGGAATGTCAGAGAGTGCATGAGACGGGAAACTTAGAGGTAAGGGGCTGATGTGGGGGGATCCTTGAAGATGAGAGTCCTGGGGCTGCTCAGCCTGGCCTCCCCCACCGGAGTGGGCCCAGGGTGCTCTGATCTGGCTCTCCAGCTGACGAGGATCCCCTGCCAGCCAGGAGGTGCAGTTAGAGGGAGCCATGTTCTGGGGACACAGCCATAGCCACCCTTTTCCTGGCGCCTGTGGCGCTTGCCTTGAGCTGCCTGCTGGTTCTGAGGCTGCAGGGGAACTTGAACCCCTCCTGCTCCTCCCTAAATCTCCCATTTCCTGTTTGCTTTATAAATAGTATCTATAGTTTACATAGGGCATTAACTCTGTCACCTAGTTCCATGCACAGAACAACCCACAGAGGGTAGGAACTGGTACTGTACCTGCTGACAAACAAGGAAAGTGGAGCTCAGAGAGGTTGAGCGTCCCTCCCAGGGTCACAGAGATAGTCTGGGCAAAGCAGGACTGGACCCTCAGACCCTCAGAGTTGAATCTTCTGCTTTTGCATCCTCTCAGGCAACTGAGGCCAGTGCCCTGTCCTATGGCACCAGGCCTGGGGCAACTCTCATCAGGGAGACTCTCGTCTAAAGCACATGGCTGACTGGGGCCCCGCGCCCCACAAACATATCCAGCAGAGGCCAGGAATGAACACCATGGCTGGAGTAAAATCAGGGAGCTCCTGGAGGGTCAGAGATGACTGGGGAGAACTGGGGTTGGTGGAGGAAGGGAAGGCATTCCAGGCAGGGGGAACAGCTAAGGCAAAGGCTTGCAGGTAAGAAGCCACATAGAACAGCGTGGTGGGCACATGATGCCCTCAGTATGTATGTTGAGTCATGAATGTGGCCTGGAACAGGTGGGTTATGTGTCAGGGAACCGGGGAACTCAGGTTGTCAGAAAGACTGAACTTGAATTTGGCCTTTATTCTGTAGGCAGCAGGGACCGATTGAAGGTGTTGGAGCAAGGGACTGACTTGGCAAAATTCTCATTTAGAAGTTTAGGTTGGCAGGCAGAATCAGGCCGAAGCCAGGGGTCCATCCAGGTGGTAGTTGGAGGAATGCAGGTGTGGGGAAGGGCTCCAGGGATCTGCCAGAGCCCAAGCCCATCCAGCCAGGGACTCCGAGTGACAAGGGGCCCATCCCTGGACGAGACTGTTACAAAGTCCCCTTCCAACCTGGGAGGGCCTCTTCTCTCTAGAAGGGGTAGAGCCCTTCTCTGTGCCTCTGTCAGACCCTTCCCGTCTAGAGGCCGGAGGATTCATCCATGGCCCTGCCCCTCCCTCCTACTTTGGGCTGACTCCTCCAGCCCCCAATTTTCCAGGCCTTGGCTGGGAGGAGATCCAGAACAGCCTCTGTGGGATGACATCACCCACCAGCCCGCCTGCCGAGTGCTTTCTCATCTGGATACCTGCTCGCAGCGCACGCCTGCCTGGGCAGTCCTGGGCAGGCAACGTCCTGAGAGGCAGATGCCAGAGAGGAGCTGGGAGTCTGCCCGTGCTAGGGGAGGGGAGAGCAGCCAGGAGGGCAGAGTGTCTGTGTGTCCCGCTCTTTGTCCCACAGCCTTTGGGACAGCCTCCAAGAGGTGCCACCGCCTGTCTTCCGTGCTCTGGAATCCCTGGAGAACATTCTCTTTTCTACCTGGGTCCCAAAACGTCAGTCTTCAGAACGCTTAGGCCAAGTTTCCAAGGGGCTGGGAGGGCCAGCGCGGCGGGGGCGGGATTTTTCCCCTCTTTGAAATCTTGCCTCAGATTTCCTTGGCTTGGATTAAAGTAAGCTAAGGTCTCTCCACTCCCCAGCACCCCAGCTTGTCCTCTTCAGCAGCTCCTGGCCACAAACTCAACAGTCCTTGCTCTTCTGTGCCTCTGTTTCCCCATCTCCTCTTTCTTCTTTCCACAGTTGTCTGGTTTTCCCAGATGTCAGAGGTGAGGCCCTGCCTGGCTTAGCTCTAGTGGCTCAAAACAAACCACTAAATCACTCCGTTCATCCGTCTGCCTGTTTATTTCATTCATTCATTTTGCAAACACTTGCTGAATGCCTGCTACCTAATGGGCCCGGTGTCCTGCTGAACAGACAGACGTAGCACCAGTCAGCAAGGAACCCACACTCCAGTTTAATGAAAACAAGGCCAAGGCCTGGAGATAGGGTGAGGCAGGGTCCCTCTGGGAGCCAGGGATCAGTGGCTCTCTGCAGGTGGCATATAGTAGGAGAAGTTCAGAACATAAGCAACCCCCTGTCAGGTGAGTGTGGGTTTAAGTCCCAGCTGTGTGACCTTGGGAAAACTTACCCTCATAAGCCTCATTTTGCCTATGTATAAAAATGGGTCTCTAATAGAACCTACGACGTAGGGTTGTTTTGAGCATCCAATGAGACAACAGAATGATGTGGTCAGGTGCTTGGCATCGTGTGGATCCATCAGTGAGCACCGGAGAGTCTGCTGTTAATTGTTGGAATCATCTGGGCTCTTGGGATTTGGAAACTCTCTAACTCACGGGGAGTTTGTAGCCTGAGTTTGCCTTTCCCACAAACTATAGGGAGCCCCTGTATCTCCCCTGTATCACAGTGGGAGGCAGTTGCTGTCAGCTCCATGCCCAGCGCTGCCCCTCTCCGGCTGGCAGCAACAGGCGCAGACCTGGCTCCATCCCCGCAGAGTGGGCTGGTCCCGCTGCCCAGCTGTTGGTTACATTTCTGCTTGAAATCTGATCCCAGCTCTGGTGGAGCTGCCTGGGGCTGTGCATGTGCAGATCCATGTGGCAGGGCTCAGTAGGGACACGGTCCCTTCTGGGGCTCCAGAGGGCTGAGCTGGGGCTACAGGGCCCCCACCTCTTGGGAGAAAACTGTGGGGCACTGGGTTTCTTTCCTTCCCTTGCTCCCTGCCCTGGTCTAAGCAGTGCCTCTGCTCCCTGGCTGCACCTGGGAACCACGGGGGAGGAGGGAGTGTCCAAAAAACACGGACCAGTTAAATCTGGACTTCTGGGGGTAGAACCCAGGCTTCGGTATTCTTTAAAAGCACCCCCGCCCAGGCAATTCTGTGGAGCCAAGTAGAAGATCGTTGTGCTAGAAGAATGGGTGTCTGGAAACAGAAATCATAGAGGCAGTTCTTTAACGGAAAGAGAGATGGGCTTGAACGTAAAACCCTCGGTGAGTTTGGTTCTCTTCATAGCAGCTGTGTGTGCTGAGGCAAGTCTCTTGCCTTCTCTGGGCCTCTGAATTGTCTTTGGTGAAATGGGAAGGTAGAAGGGTTGTGGTGAGGATAAAACGGGACAGGCTACGTGCCTGACACAAAACATGTACTGAGTTAGACTCGGGTGTGTAAGGAATGTTACTGTAGGCCAAAGCATCAAGGGAGCCTAGGGACCCTCTCAGCCATTTCTATAGCCATGTAGGTGGTGTGAATCCGCTAGCCTTCCAGGAGATTGACATATGTATAGGGTGGTAGACACATAAAGTGTGCTTGGAATTCCCTTTGGGCTGTGGCTGGTCTGGGAAGGCTTCCTGTAGGAGGTGACCAATAGGTCTCTGGTTTATGGTTCCTTTCAGCTCCTAGCAGGACATGCCCTGTCTTAGATATTTGTCCCCATCTCTCGGAGCCTTTAGCCCATCTGCCCTCCTTCTGCAGAGCCCCACCTTTTGACCTTTCAACTGCCAGGGGCGGCTGGAGGCTTCCCAAAGCCTGACCACAAAATCCAGCACTAAAAGGTAGAGGGCGACTGAATCAGTCTCCATGTGGCCAGAGGGCAGCAGCCAGGCTGGAGTGAAGCTGGCCTCAGCCTCCTGTGTCTGCACCAGGCCCCTGGGCTCAGTGGCAGCACGGTGGTGAGCCGAACTTGAGGAAAAGTTGGCGGGGGGCGGGTTGGGCTCGCCTGGCTGCTGGCGCTGGGACTTTCTTCTTGGGTTTCAAGTAAACAGTCTCAGCCCTCCTCCCCCTCCCCTGCCTCCACCCCTGGCCCCTCATTCGATGGGTCTCATGTGTTTCTATTTAAGGGTTGCGAGTAAACCCCAGTGATTGGCGGTCTCAAACCTTCTTGACTTCTCGCCTGGGCCCGGGCTGTGGAGACTTCTCTCCTGCTTGCTCCCTCTCCCTCCCGAGGGGAGGACCGCTGCCTCTCTTTTCCTCTGGGTTCACAGGGGCTGGGGGAGAGGCACAAGCCCTCCTCCCTGCCTTGCCTTTCTTTCTCTCCTCTGTTCGGCCTCAGCTCTCATGGGCGGCCCTCCCGTCCCGCCCCTGCCAGCCGAGGGGTCTGGGGAGACCACGTCCGCACCAGGCCTCTCCTCCCGCTCGCTCGTGCCGGGCTGTGCCTGACTCATCGCAGCGGCGGGCTCTTCCTCTCCGTTTCCCGTTTCCCGGGGCCTCCGCCTGTCCCCAGCTGTCCCCCCCCACTCCAGCCCAGCTCCCCATGTCCCCCGGTCCCCGCGGCGCAGCGGGCCGGTGTGGGGCCTTGCTATATGGCCTGTCTTTGGGGCCCGGCGAGCTGCGAGCCCTGGCTACGGGCGGCCCCTCGGAGCGGCGCTGGCGACGGAGCAGCCTCCCCCGATGGACAGGGGGCGCCCCGGCCGCGGGGCCATGGCCGGCCGCTGGCTCACCGCGTGCTTTCTGCCCTCGCCAGGTGCCGACACCAACGCCGAGCCCATGATCCTGGAACAGTACGTGGTGGTGTCCAACTATAAGAAGCAGGAAAACTCGGAGCTGAGCCTCCAGGCCGGGGAGGTGGTGGATGTCATCGAGAAGAACGAGAGCGGTGAGTACCCAGATGGGCGGCCTGACTCCCGGGATGGGTGGACAGAGGGACAAACGGACAGATGGACGTCTGGCTGGTTTTGTTCTCTCCCTCCTCCCCCACCTCTGCAGCTGTACGTTATTTCCATCTGGTGGGGGAGAGGGCTGAGGAGGCCAAAGTTTCCCCTGTTGGTTTGGGCCGCAGGCCAGCACTTTGCCTGGTGGTGGAAGAATGTCTCCCCGGCTCGGGGGAATGAACCGGCTTGTGGGCACGCAAGGCCAGGGCGGCAGAAGCCGGTACAACGGCCCGGCCCCTGTTCGGTGGTCCCCATGCCCACCGAGGCCGCGGGGAAGGTAGCTCCTGGCTCAAGGGCGCCTTCGCGTGGCTTCCCCCGTTGGTGCCATTTTCCAAACTAGGGTCCCGGCAGGGGCCAGAGAAGCCAGCTAGCCGGTGGGGAAGGCCGGCCGTGACGTCAGTGTGGGGGCCGCGGTTCATGGGCCCCCCGCGGGCTGTCTCAGGAAAGGCTAGGCCTGTGGGGTTTGGCTAGCGGCTGTCTGGTGAGCTGACTGCCCCCTGCAGAGCTGAAGGCCACTAGGACTTGGGAGGAGGATCCGGACGGGAAGAAGGGGGCCGCGGAAGGCCCTATGGCAGCCTCCCTATCATTGGGAGCTGAGGCTTTGTCTCATCTGGGGCCCCGCCCGTGGTTCTCCAGGAGCTACTGGTTCCACGGTCCTCACCGGGACCACAAGTGCAGCTGGCATCTGTGCAGGTGGGGAGAGGAGGGCCTGAATCAGTCAGTGTGAGCTGCGGGAGATGTCCAGCAGCAGTTTGCCCGCATGCTGCTGGAGCTTGAATTGGTTCCTGGGCTGTTTTGTTTTGGTTTCAGTTAGCTACAGGGGAAGCTCCCCTGTACAGGATCCTCTTTGGGCAGTGTTTGGACACTCCCAGAGGGGAGGGGCCTGTTTTCCTTTTCCTGTCCTACTCTGTTCCCTTCCAATATTGTGAGCCCTGAAAGGAAGAAGACCAGAGGATGATTGTACCCATACTACAGATAGAGTAACTGAGGCGCAGACAGACTGATGAGACGTGAGTCCTCTGAGGGTGAAAGCAGAACAGGGACATTCCTGGATCCCCAATTCCTATGTCTGTGGGCAGCAAGTCAAGGTAGAGATGCTGAGGAAATCCCAGCAGACCTCCTGGGGGAGGTGAGCTCAGGCTCCTGCTGTAGGAGGCCCAGGAACTGTGCTCCCTGAGAACAGTGCTGTGATGCCATCTTAGGTTGGGACTCCTGGCCCTCTGGGTCTGGGGTTTTCACAGACCTTTCAGAGAGGTCAGGCTTTGTCCTTGTGCTTGGAGTAATGGGCAGGGTAGTTGGCAGAGGCTGTCCCCGCCCGGCAGAGCCACACTGCTAGCCTAAGGCCTGAGCCCTTCACCCCAGGTGCCCACACTGGTCTCCTACCTGCACACCTTTGCCCTCGTACCAGCCCTACCTACCTACCTGTTGCCACCCCTCACCCCACCTACCTCCTACCCCCGCCCCCAGGAAGCTAGAGTTGTCACAGGGGCCTGGCTCTGGAAACCCTGAGCACCTCCAGACCCAAAGGAAGGGATCTCTGATGGTGGAATTGGAGGCGCCAGCGGAGAGATAAACGTTTTGGAGCTTGTTCCAAGGGGAAATGGTCTCACTTCTCTGTATAAGGTCAGGGCTGCTCAGAAGTAGAGTTCTGGCTTAGAGACCCTCCTGCTTCCTGCCTTGCCTTGTGTCAACAGCACCGCTATTGGCCTCCAAGGTTCTGGGCACCAGCCACTGGCCAGGGTGGAGAAGACCCCACACAAAAGGAAGTCAACATGCTCTGAACCTCTGATTCCCAGGGATGTTCTCCCTCTACCTTCCTATCCCATACCCAGGATTCTAGGACTCCTTGGAAGCCTTGCCTAGTTGGGGAGGGGGGGCGGGCGGGGCTTGACACAGTGAGGGCCTGGAGAAAGCATAGAGACCCCTCCGCTCCTGAGGAGTCCCTCATGGCTGTGTGAGGGGCTCAAGCAGCCTGACTCCGCCGTCTGACACCCAGACCCTCTGAGACAGCCACTGTCCCCAGAAGCAGGACTCTGCCCACCACCTACCGGCTGGGTGGCTGCAAGTCCCTTAATCCCTCTGGGCCTCAGTTAACCCTTCTGTACAATGGAGATAATTTGGTGGCTGCTTAGAAAGAGGATTTGGAGTAATGACCTCACGAGCCCTCTTCGAAGTTCTGAACTGCCATGGCTGGGAGCCTCTTTGGGACCCTGGGTGTCAGGTAGAGAGAGCCTCCCCGAACAGGTTGTCTCTCCACCTCCAGGACTTTTGTATCTTTGCTTTTGGTGGACAGAGCTGCTCAGCAGCGGATGTTTGCCCTGGGACCCTGGAGTGCTCTGTCCGCTGTGCAAACCCACACTGTCTGGTGCTGGCAGAAACCAGGGGGCCTGAGGTGAACCGCCAGTTTAACCAGAGAAACTAAGTGGGTGGAGGGGAGAGAGCAGGAGGACCAAACTGCAGATCCCTGGGACAGTGGTTTCGCAGTTCCTGGAAGCCCTACGGCTGAGGTGGGGGAGGGGAGGTGTGCTGTGCATCCTGTAAGCTGGCTTTGGAAGGAGTGGTGAGTGAGGCTTTTGAACTCTGTAACAAAGACCCAATTGTTAGGCCTCTGACCTTGGGACATGGTGGGCGTGTTAAGGCATTTCCACTCCCAATCCTTGGGGCACCATCCCCACCCCCCAAGGCCTTGCCTAACCCAGGGAGAGCAGGGACTCTGCCTGCGTCCCCTTCTCTGGAGGCCAGAAGTCCCTAGAAGATCCATAGAGGGGTCCACCAGCCTCCGGCTCTGCAGGCTGGGACCACAGCCTCCGAGCTGTTTGAAGGTGTGGTTGTGCCAGGGCTCTATGATCTCATTGGTCTAAAGAGCGTTGTGTCCAGAAGGCAACTCAGAGTCGGTCAGCTGTAAACACCTGGTACCACGGGTTATGTCTCATTTTATTAGAATCAGGAAATGACCCCACGCTGTAGAAGGCTCTTTAAAAATTTTGTGGCTGAAGTAACAGGCTGAGCGGTTAAGTCATTTTCTTGGAGTCCAACAGCTGAGATCTCTACCGTCTACAGAGGACGTAGGGGGAGAGCGAGAATGGACTCATCCCCAGTAGGGTCACCATGAGTTGGTGACACTGCAGGCTGGGGGAGTTGACCCCAGGTCTCCGTGGAACAGCCGTTGTAGAAGGGTGGCTCTGTGTCCCGCTTTCCAACATGGTGGTCATAAATTGTGGGAATTCGGCTTGTTAATTATTCCTTTGAACTTGGGGCCAGGCCACAGCTGAGAGCATCTGAGCACTGAGGACAAGCCTGTTCCTATGAATGTAGGTGGACAGAAGTCATGGACTCCCAAAGTGCGACCTGAGTGGCTTCAGGGAAAGCCTTTTTGACCAAGCAGTGGGCCTGGGGCTGAACCAGAAAGTCCTCCTTTTCTCCATTCATGAACAGGGGCACATCTAGCAGAAAGATTGAACAGCTTTGCTTGTTTGGACAAGCCACTGACCTCTTGGCTTGGGAACCCCTCCCCCTTTTCCACAGACAGCAGTACCTGAGATGCCCGCTTTGTGGGACATTCTTAGGCCTCAAAGACCATGTTGGCTTCAGCTTTAAGCAGGTACAATCTGATCTGACATCTGGCAGGACAATGATGGCAGGATCCCAGCTTCTCTGGTCTCTGTGTGGAGCAAAGCTTGTCTCTAACTTTCCAGGATTGCTTCCTTCTTCTTAGGACTAGAGGCCCGGGGAGGACATGGGGCTATGAGTCACCAGATGCTCATTCTTTTCCTGCCTCTGCTTTCCTTCTTGGAGTCTTTGTTTCTTTCCTGGCCCCAGCATGAAAACACTGGGAGTTCTTATACTTCCTTGGAGGCACAGAGTTATAGGACTAAGACAAAGCATTGTGCTGGCAAGAAATTTTGAGCTCCACTGGTCCATCCAGGTGAGAAATTGTACAGGTGAGAACACTCAGCCTTGGGGCGTTTACACATCTCATTTCAAAATCAATGCTTTAGTCCCAACTGAATAGTGAGCAGAGGGCAGAAGTCCACTCAGACTTGCTCAAGAGACTCCTAAAAGGCTGCAGAAAAATCTTACCGAACCTTAGGTTGGTTCCAGCCTCACAGGAACCGGGAACCAAAGAGTGGTCCGAGCCAGCTCAGCCTTGTTTGTCTCAGTCTTGCTCTGGAGTGTACCAAGTAGAGGGAGAGCCCCCACCCCCGCCCCAGGAACTTTTCCCTGCAGAGCAGCTTGCCTTCTCCACTTAAAACAGCAACCTATTCACCTGCTGCTGGCCTGTCAGGCCCAGACCGCAGGGCTTTTCAGTGGAGGTAACTGCCACCCACTCACTATAGCTTCCAGTTCTCTGAGTTCAAAATCTGAAGTTCGAATCTCAATCTGGTTGGTTCCTGGCTGGCCAGTGATTCGGCAGACCTTCGATCAGGTGTCCTACCCCAGGCCCCTCAGCTGTGTCCGGGAGAAGCCCCATGGGGCATAAGCATGGCTGCCTAGCCAAGCTCCTTGGTGGGGGCTGTGGGAGAGCAGGTTTGAAAGAAAGGAGATCTCAAGGGGTAAGGTACCCAAAAATGTGCTGAGCTGCCAACCAGGTTATGTGTTTAGCATCTGCGTGTGGGGTGGAGAAAAGAAGAGTCAGGAATCTGAACACTAGGTTTAAGATCTAATGCTACCCTGACTTTGCGAGGTACGTAGGAATCCCTTGGTTTCCTGGTGAGTGTAAGGGCGTCAGCGATGCACGGTGCATGGGCGTGTCTGGAGGGGGCATCTAAGTAGCCGTGTATTGCTTGACAGAGAAGACAAACTAACAAGCTTTTCTCTCAGATTTGTGTGTCGTGTTGGTGATTGTGTACTGTCCAAGGTAATGCATTCTCCAGCCTTTTGTGTTCTGTGGGTTGGAATCTTTTTAACATGGAGGGATGGATCACTTCAGTAACTTTGATATTTCCTGATGAACATTGTTATAACTTATTCTGTATGGGCGTTTTATAAGGGAGAAACCTATTTACATGGCATTCATTTATCTAGGCATTCGTTCACTTCACAATACCTCCTTTCGAATACCTCCTTTGTCCCAGGCCCCGTGCTGATGGCGTGCAGAAGGCAGAAAGGCAGAAGGTTTCTGCCTTTCTGCAGCTTAGATTCTAATCGGCCTGAGCATGCTGGGTCCTTAAGGGGCGGACTGTACTGTGAGGCTGGGGGAGCTTCTCCGACTTGCTAATGTCTTCCGTAGGCTTCTCTGAGGAAGCTTCTGTGTCATCTGCTTCGATTATGGGCTTACTAAGGAACCAACTGATTGTTCATTCAGACTGCCAAGCTACCACAGGAAAGAGCTATCCCCATAAAGACAGGATAGGCTGTTTCTAGAAAGACAGGTAATTGTAGCCTGCATTGCAGATAAGTCAACTAACACTCTTAGCTCTGCCACAGCCTTTTAAGTTTGGTTCCAGTGAACCAGCCGCCATCTGCTTGTGGTAACTGGCCCCCGTGAGGTCTTTCCCAGCTGTCAGACAGCCTGGGTCCTCCGACCTCTCTTCTCTTCTGAAGTATGGCACGTGCATGTTCCTGCTGAGTCAGCCTCACCAGCGATTGCAAAGTCCATTCTGGTCTAAGACGGTCTCCAGCTTTGCAGTTGTTCCTGCCTCACGAACCTGGCTGGACGGGGAAGGGCCACGGAGCATAAATCCTAGAGCAGAAGCTGGCATCCTCATTCCCCCTGGGCCCCCTGAGCCCAGCTTGCTTCACTGCAGGCTCAAGATTGTTTTGAGAACAAGATTGCAGGATAGCCTAGCGATGACAAATAGGGACTTCACCTTAAATAAGCCTGGTTTTCATTTTGGCTTGGTACTGACTAGTGGCGAGCCTGGGAAAGTTAGTTGCGTCTTCTAAGCATCCGTTTCCTTCCATGTAAAATGGGGATAATTGTGTCTACAGCCAGAGGGTCGATGTATGCCAGTTCAGAAGGGATTCAGTGCTTGGTGCGGGGCCTGGCACGCGCTAAGTGCTCAGGACGTGGTGGTCATCAGGAGACTGCTGGACAAGGGCAGCCCCGCCACAGACTGATCCTGGGGCCCATGGCAGGCCAGTTTTCCTCTTATGGCCTCAGTTTCCCTGTCGGGCCGGAGAATGGGTTGCACTTGTAGGGTCTGAGGAGTCTCTCAGCCCTCTTGGTTTGCGAGGTTTGGTTGGGCAAGCAGGGAGTTTACTGTGAGCAGTGAAGCCCTGAAACCATGTTGGAGACCAGAGTTGCCCCTTTGGAGCCCTGGCTAGGGTAACTGTCCTTGCCCCAGACCGTGACAGGAAAAGTTGGAGACAAAAGTCAAATTCCCACTGGTGACCCACAGGCAGTACCTTCACAGGGCCGTGACCTTCAAGCAGGGCCGAGGGAAGAGGAGTGTCTTACCCATGACCCCCTCATACTGGCTTGACGTCACCCCGTGGCTGTGTTGCAGGGCACAGAGCTAAAGTACGGGGGCCGGTAGGGGCCTCATGGGAGTTGGAGACATCGAGCTGGGCCTTGGAGAGAGGGGCTTAGGTGGGCTGAGAGGGGAAGGAGTTCCAGGTCCCTACGAGGGGATACCAGGTGGAGGGCTGGGCCTGCCGGGGTGAGACCAAGGCAAGTGTCTGGTCGCCTCCAGCACGTGTGTCCTGATGAAGAAAGGGGACACTGGGCCACAGTGGAGCGGGGAGGAAGGAGGAGGCCTCGGGAAGCTGTTGAGCCAGAGAGGGATGCAAGCATGGTGGCACTGGAAGCAAGTGGTCCAGCTCCGGGGAGGAGGGCGGCAGGGGAAGGTGTCTCTGGACACCTGCAGTGGAAATCACTCCTCGAGTGAGATCAGCATGGGCTGTTATCAGGGAGGCGTCCAAGGGCTTGTCAGCACTGAGGGCAGCAGGGGCCAACCGCCTGCCTGGAGCCAGCAGCCAGATGGCTTAGGGTGTGCAGGGAACCATGGCCACCAGGGCACTGCTGTGTCTCTCCTCCCCCTGCTTGGGTGGGACCAGCGGGGCAGCTGGTCACTCTGACCGCATGTTGGCTCTGTGCACCCAGCATGTCCTAAGGCCATTACTCTTAAAGGGCAGTTTTGGAGCAAAAGGTGTGTTGTAGCAGCGACCTCAGAAATCCAGCTCAAGGGCCCGAGTGATGCCAGCTGCCCCCCTCTCCGCCCCAGGGCAATGCCTGGCTGCCTTCCACTTTGGGGGCGCAAATAGGTTCACACTGAGTCTGTTCACGGGCGTCTCCAAAAGGCTGCTTTTCTGGGCTTGGACACCAAGGGAACACTTAAACCGCACACTGCCCAGACCGGAGCGAGGCTCATCTTCACGTGATCTGTCGTCCCTAAATCCAAACTAGTTGACTAAATGCCAGGCTAGGGTCAGAGGCGATGAGGCCAACAAAGGCCCACCCTCCTGGGGCTCCCATGGAGTGGTGAGACAGTCACAAGGAAACCAGAAAAATAACTTGAGATTTTTGCAAAGTGCCTTGCGTGAAGCGGGGCCCTATGACTGTGAATAAGCCGGGGGAGGAGGTGATAGGGTGCGGCCAGGGAAGGGCTCTCTGAAGGCCTTCCCTGCTGAGAAGGCCTGGAGCTCAGCGGGCTCCGGTTGGTGGTTGGTTTGGGGAGGGCGGTGGTGAGTAAAGGCAGAAAAGTAGGCGGGGCCAGGTGGGACCAGGCCTAGGCATGTGGTTCTAGGTCTAATAGCCACCGCATCCCGGGTAGGGGTCTTGCAGTGTGGCCAACGGGTGACCTCCCTCCCCTCCCTGGACAAACCCCGGCCCAGGAGCCCAGAGAGAGCAGGTACCACTAGGTGTACCCAACACACATGAACATACGTGGCCTTTGTCGCTGGTGGAAGTGACAGGTCTCCCCGTGTGGCTAAAGTGTGGGGAAAGAGCTCCGCACACAGCATTCCCTCCACCCTTACATAACAGATTTCCACCCTACGATTGTGGCACTTTCTGGGGAGTATCATTTGTCAGGACCTCAGGGAATTTGGGTTGAGAAATCACCCCTTGTTTTTTCCCCAGATGATCCCGCAGCCGGGTGATAGTACGGTCTCAGCACTTGGGTTTCCAGTAACTACTCGTGGTAGCGGGCTTGACCGCCCTCTCTCTATCAGCATCTTTTCAGATTCCATAACCTCATCCTCTGCGTTCCCAGTGCTGACCCACACTCCCTTGTCGCATCACGGCAGGGGAAGCCGGGGTGACCCAGTTAAATCAGTCGCCCTGGGAAGCTTGGTGGGAACTGGTGTTCACTGGGACCAAGCAGAGAGCCGCTCGTGGCTCACCTAACGCTCAGCATCCCTTCTACGTGCATTGAAAATGTGCCATATGGAATTCTTGGGGGTTTTTTTGGTTTCATTTAATTGTTTCAGCCCCAATTCCACATTTCCCTTCTGAGCCAGGCACTTTTTAGGCTCATGCTAAAATACATTTGCCTCCCCTAAGCTTTTATTGGACTAAATTGTGGGGAAGTGGCCCAGGCTCCATGGGAGGCGAGAGAAAGCCAAACTAAGAGAAAGAGTCTGCCAGGGACGGGCCATAAAGTGAGCAAGCCACGAGTAAGATTTCGAAATTGGTGCGCAGATCCCTTTCTCCTGTTACCTCAGGCCCATCAGCATTGCCCTGAGTGGCCCTTGGATCTCCCATGTCCCAGAACCTTGTGTTTTAAGGGACATTCTAAAGACAGTGGTCTGAAGCCTGCAAGACTTCTCTTCATTCCCCACTGGGGCCAGGTGAGCAGGGGATGCCCTTGAAGAAGTTAAGGCTGCCTGGGGACAGCCTGCTCCTGCCCGCCCGTAGGGGATTTGGGACATTTTTTTCAATGTGACTTCTTTCTGAATCAGAATATTTTATGTTTTACAAGATACAGAACCATGCAGTTTGTAGAACTTATTGGTAAGATGAAAGGCAATTGTTGACATTTGTCTCTCAAAGGTGGAAATTGAAGCCCAGAGAGGTCAAGTGACTTGTCCCAAGGTGGCACAGTGGAGAGGTGGGGTGTGGACTTCAACATAAGCTATTTTTCCAGTTTTTGGAAATCTGGAAGTTTGCACATCTTGTGCTTGTGGATTTTACTTCTTTAGGGAACCAAGCCCCAGAGTGCTCTGCTGTGTGAGCTCCACAGACCACAGAGAGCAGGAGAGTAGAGATTGGTCTTGCTAAAGCCTTGGCTGGAATAGGAGAAAAGTGGTCAAAAGGCAAGTTTCCTGCAGAAGAGCTGTGTGCGTGTTCCAGGCTTTGGCTCAGCCTGGTCCGTGGCGGCAGGGCTGGACTGCATGGGTAGATGGATTAAAGGCATTTGTGAAACCTGCTCACCAGGGCCCTGATGGGCAGGACCAAGGGTATGAGGGTAGAGTTGGGCAGGGCCCTAGCCCACTCTGCTTCCCCCAACTTTTTTTTTTAAGATTTTATTTATTTATTGGACATAGAGATCACAAGTAGGCAGAGAGGCAGGCAGAGGGGGAAGCAGGCTCCCCGCCGAGCAGAGAGCCCGATGCGGGGCTTGATCCCAGGATCCTGAGACTATGACCTGAGCCGAAGGCAGAGACTTAACCCACTGAGCCACCCAGGCACCCCTCTGCTTTCCCCTTTGTCCACATAAAAAGACCTGTCCCGGCCCCTCCCCTCATCTGGCCAGACCCAGGGAAGAATGGGCATCCTGCCTCACTCTTCCTCCCCCACGACATCAAATGGATCTTAGCCCCATTTGAGTGACCTCCTCCATGCAGGGAGTGCTCCTAGATGGTGTGGTTTGCTTATTCCATCGACACACATGGAGGCGCCCTGTGCGTGCCCTCTGGCGTGCCTAGCCCCAGCTGCAGCAGTGGGCCAGAAGCAGCCATCCCTAACTTCCTGTCGCTGGGGGGATGGCATTCTAGGGTTCCCTCTTACCTGCAGGATACAGGCCCAGATGCAGCACGTTGACCATTTTGATTCGTACCTGCCAAGCGTGAGGCGGACAGCACAGTGTCGCTGGGTTAGGCCGTATCCCGGAGGGGACAGGAGGGCAGGATCAGAAGGCTGTGGGCTTCTGTGTATACTTTGGGTTCAGGAGCACCTCTGTTCCATGGTCGAGAAAGTCTCCTGGGGAAGTTGGGCTTGGAGCAAGTTGCGGAAGGAGGAAGGGTCTGCAAGCTCCGTAAACCAGGGTGAATCAGAGTGACCCTGCCAGGGCACGGAGGGCGGGCCCGGGCCAGCGTTATTAGGCCACAGCACACGAGGCGGCCCACAAGAAGGTATTCATCTAGCAATGAGCAGGCTAAGGAGGGGTTTCAAGGGCCTTCAAGGGCCCCAAATGTCAGGGGAAGGAGAGCTTTCCCCCTTCCTTTCCCACCAAGCTGAGGGAGATATTTCTGACCGGGTGCCTGAACCTCTCCTTTATCAGAGGAGGAACAGAGTCTAACCAAGGGAAGCCCCCTGCCCAGCGTCACACGGCAAGTTCAGGGCCAGGCTGTGGCATAGCTGTGCGCCGTGCCTGCAGCGGTAGTGGTCTCTGAGGCCTTGCCGCCCTCTCAAGGCTGGGCACACCCCAACTTGCCCCCCACTGACTGAGGCCCCCTGACCCTGGGCCCTCAGCCTGAAAGCTAAAACCTTAGAGGCTCCGGGCTCCGAAGTGCTTCCTACACGGCCCTGACCCTATACCTCCGGACATTGAAACAGACTGATTTTTCACACATGGTGACTTCCTTCCTGTAAGATCATCTTGGAAGCCCGGACTTGAGAATACGGACTCCCCGCCATTGAGCCACGCCCCTTCTCTGGGCTGTCCCCCTGCCTGGCTGTGGGTCTCCCCGCATCAGACCAGGGGCTGTGCCCTCCTTGGCCCTTCTTCCTCCTCCCCAGGAAGGTGTTGAGGCCGCTGTTGAGGTTGGCTGGGCCTCTGGTTCCGGGCTTTCTGGACACTCTCTTCTTATTTGTTTTCTGTTCTCCTAACTGGCGCCCTTGTGAGGCCACAGCCTCCTCTCTGCTCAACGTGCTCACCGTGCTTGGAGCTGCTGTGATCGGGACGCACCCGCAGCAAGGCCTGGGGTCTTGGGCCCTGCACCAGCACCTGCAGTGTTGGCTACAGGCTTCTCCAAGGCCCGGCTCAGCCACGTGGTCTCCCTGTGCTCTGGGTGGGGGGGGGGGGGGGGCCTTTCCCCCAGTCCTAGCCACCCATGTCTCGCTCGAACCACTGGGTTAAGGGATTGCCAACTTGGCACAGTGGGAATGGGCCAGGTGCTGGTGTGCCCTCCTGGAAGGAATGCCAGGCTTTGTAGAAGAGGCTCTCCGGTCAATCTAGGTTCCGAGCTCAGTTACCCACTAACCAGGTGACCTCACACAAGTCACTTTACCTCTCCGAGCATCATCTTTCCTCACTTACAGAATGGAAATGGGATGAGGGGTGAAGATAGTGGCCACAGCTGTGTTCCAGATACCAAGCACCCCATTCCCATGACCATCATGCTTTTACCAAAGCCAGGCAAGAAGCAGGCCTTCCATCTCCAGAGCTCCAGAGCTCCTAAGGTCCCTTCTAACCCCCCGGGGCTCCGAGAAAAAGCCAGTTTCAGCTTAGAGGGAGCAGGTGAGGGGAATCTGACCATGTTGGCAAGCCTTCAGCCAGCTCTCTCCTAAGCAGCCAAATGGGTCACTGGCTACAAACATGGCTCGGTTTGTAATGATGATCACAGGGCTCGTGGGCTCCTGGACACCTTTGGAATGGGCTTCTTAAGGCCAAATGCTTTGCAGATTAAATTTCCGGAGAAAGAACAGCTGAGAAAGCCTTGAGCTTTGCAGAGCTGTTTCTGTGCTATATGGCAGCATAAAGAGGGGTGTGTGTGTGTGTGTGTGTGTGTTCTCCCCTAATAAAAGGGGGGGGGGGTAAGCAAAAGAGGAAGATGGGCCAATCCCACCAATCCCAAGCCTCCCTCTCCCCTTCAATTTGCATCAGCCAATGGGACTGCGGGTGCTGCTGTGTTTTCCAGGCTGGTGCTGGTAACAGAAGGAATATGATTAGTGTTATGGAATTTCATGGTTGGGGTTGGGGATGGCTCCCCCGCCCCCTTTTTTAAATAAATGTTTTGAGGAGTTGCCCTGGAGAACTGCAGAAAGCCACGGCTGATGGACGTTTTTGGTCATGTCAGGCGAGGACAAGATTATCCAAGGGAGCAAGGGTGTCTCTCGCCTTCAGCCCGCTGCTGGGTTCCAGGGCCATCGTGCCAGAAAGCGAGCAAGGGGCCGTAATCACAAACAGGCCAGGATCAGTTACAACCAGAAGTATTAGTTTAGACTGTTGGCTTTGATGGGGAAGAATGCAGCTTTCCTTGCCCCTCCTCCCCTGTCCTTCTCAAGTTAAACAAGATCTGTGAAAGCAATAGTTCTGGGATGTAAAGAGAGGTCCGAATTCAAAGGCCAGAATTCAAATAGCGGGGCTCCCCCAGCCTCTGCTGATGTTGGAACAGGGGTGTGCCTGGCCCATTTCTTCTTGGGTGAACTGGAGAAGCCCAGAATCACTCTTGTCTGCCTAGGGCATCCTTACCTCCATTTTGCCCACCAAAATGGTGTCCTTGACCCTTCTGCGTACGTAAGCTGGCATTTTCTGCATATCTGCAGTGTACCCAGCACCGTGGGGAGGAGAGGGTAGGTGGGAATGTAATGAAAATAGCTTTAAAAAAAAAAAAGGAAAGAAAAGAAACTAATGGAGCTCTCACTGCTTCTAGGCACCCGTAACTCAACCCCGTCCCCTCCCTCAACCAGCACCTCCTGGTTGAGCACCAGATCTGCTTCTTCACACTTGGGGATAAACAGTACTGCTCCCTGGAGTGTGGACACCATCAAGGGTGTGCTTCCCCCGTCATTGGTAACAGGAGCAGAACCAGGGTTGGCCAACACCTAGACCTCCTTGCCAACAGGGGAGGATTTTAACTGACTGCTCCTTGGAGGAGAGGAAGGAAGTTGACCTCATCCTTGGGGCTTTGCACGGGGAGGATGAACATCCAGAGCTCCTGCCCCAGTGCCTCCCTTAGAAGTGTTTAACCCCATTCTTCTGCCTCCCTGTGCAACCAGATAGACTCCCTTGCTCGGCCTTCAAGGGCCTCCACTGTTGGTGGGGCCCAAGCATCTTGGTGGCACTGTGGTGGCATCTGGCAGCAGGAGCGTTCTGGATCCCAGAGGCCTAGCCTGCCTTCCCTAACCTCCATCTGTCAGCCTCCACGGGGCCATCCCAGCATCTCCAGGTCCTTGGATGAGAAAGGTTTCAGGGTGGTTTCAGGGGTGGGGCGCCTGAAGGGACTCAGAAGCTGGTTGGGTGGGATGTTCACATTCTAGGCTGAGGGATAGGCCAGAGCTAGGGGGCTGGAAATGATGCCGATATTACTCACCCACTAGGGGGCGTATTTCTAGCCTCCTGTGGCTGAGGGTTGAGTCTCCGCTGAGATGTCTTGGGCCTGTCACTGCCGAGACTTATTCTGTTAAAGGACAGAGATCTTCATGGCCCACCCTGACCCCCAGATTTCTGTTAACTTACTCTGTGTAGGCCTCCCTACCTGGGAACCACTTGTAAGATGGAGTCTGTCCTCCAAGGGCCCTGAAGTCCATAGGGTGACCCCGTGGAGGCTGGGAGAAGATTGTATGGAGGAGAGGTTAATCCAATGACTTCACATCTTCCTACCCCATCTCTCCACCATCATCTACCATGGTGGCACCTTGATCAAAGACTGGCCCTCATGCAGATTGGAAAAACCAAAGCAAGCAAACAAGCAGAGCTGAACAAGGAAGACTTGGTCATGGAGCTCATGGTCAAATGGGGAAGCTTCCCCTCTTCTGACCCAGATGAGGGGACTGTGGTTGTTGCTATGTCACAAGGCATGCGGGTGACTGTCTTTGGGTGTTGGGGCAGGGGGCACCAGAGACCGATAGGGCGAAGGTAGGAAGAGCTCCGTCACTGGCTGGTTCTCATGGGTGACAGTCACACCGCCTGACCAGTCACCAACCATGCAAGTCTTGAATGACACACGTGGACCTGGGGAACCTCTGGAGCATCTGGGCTAAGGGCAAATCTGTTTTGTGCATGGCCTTTTCTCTTTGGATTTGAGTAGGATCTATACTCAACGACCCCTTAGGAACTAGCAAGACAAGATGGTACCCAGAGACAGGAGAGAGACCGAAAGGGAAACAGGACAGGAAAAGCTCAGGGAGAGAACCTAGTCCTAAATTACCACCAACCTGGCTGGGGCTCCAGGATGGTTATCCCAGCATCCTGGTGTTTTGGGCTCAAGTTAACTTACTTGCTGCTTTCTAGAGACCCTTAATATCGGAAGCTATAAGAAGGCTGAGAAAGAGACGGCTAAAGCTTCTCCTGTGTGTCAGGCAATGAGCCAAACCCCTTTCTTCCTGTAACCACCACCGCTGCCCTATAAAGCACAGGTATCGTGACTTCCATTTATGAGAAAGTGAGGCCCAGAGAGTTCAGGAAATCTGCCACCTTCTTCCCTGGACACTCTGCTGCCTCCTGGTTAGTTCTGTCTGGCTCCCCAGGCAGTAAGTAGGGCACCATGGTGAAGGAAGCTGTTTGTGGCCCAACCTTCTCCCTTCCCCTCTCTGGGGTTGGAGGCACCAGATCTCTGGGGCTGCCCCTTCCAGAGCTCCAAGTGTCCACCAAAGAGGAGGGCTCTGTGTTTTCTGTAGGCCTGGTGGAGGCCTGTACCAGTCAGTGGGGCTGCTTTGACCGGGCTTGCCACCAGCAGGCCAGCCCTCTGCATTCCTCCAAGAGCCTCACCCAGGGCATGGGCTTGTCCCTGGTGCTTGGCCTGTGGGACCTCCCTGAGCTTTGCTCTTCCGTTCCTGTGAGGGGAGAGGCCCAAGTGGAAATGACCCAGTCAGGTATACAAGCACACTGCGAGAGAGAGCTTCCTGGTGGGAGTGTTAGCTTTCTGGGTAATCTCAGGCAAGAGATGCAACAAGCACCAAAAATCTCCTGGTCTCAGGTTCCTGGGGGCAAATCCTCCTAGGTGAGCCACAAATTTGGGGGGCTGGAGGAGGGAATGCCACCCAGGGGCTGCTTCACAGTACTGGACTCGATCATGGCAGAAGGCCCCAGGCCAGAGGGAGGAGGGCTGGAAAGAAGCCCACCGCAGACCCTGCACTCACCTCAAGAGTTGGACTGGAGAGCTACTTGAGGATAAGGAAGCAGGAGAGACTGCAGTGTGTGGTTGGAGAAGCCAAGAAGAGAGGAGAAGTCTTATGCACATGTGTCATGGCATTTCATTTTCAACAACATTTACTGAGCCCCTTCTTTTTCTGAAACACAGAACCTGACCAGGGCTTGAGAGGATGCCAGGATGAGCAAGACTTGGCCTTTGTCCCCAGAGAGCTCTTGGTCTAGCTAGGGGAGGCAGCCAACACAAACCTAAGGTCGGGGTGCTGGGGGAGCACAAGGGCAAGAGAGCGAAATACAGCTGGCAAGGATTCACGGGAACATGGCAAAGGCAGTGGCTTTGAAAGACAGGACCTGGGCACAGCGACCGATGGATCCATGAAACCCACACTTGTGGGGTCTGCTGGTTGTGCACAGTAAGAGCAAGATAGAGGGCATTTCCTCCCAGGCTGCATGGAAGGCTTGTGTTCAGAATCTGCTCTGCTGTTGGGGAGACAGTATGTGGCCATTTTGATCCTCAGTTTCCATTTCTATAAAATGGGGGTAATATTTGGAAACCCACGTTGTGGTTACTGGGAAGGTTGGAAAAAAATGGTGAAGTGATATATTCATTTTCTCTTTCCTGATAGATGGGGCGGGGCAGTGTCTTGTCCAGTCTGGGGCAGTGACTTGTATCAGGGAAGTGGGGATAGGAGTCGCTTGGAATAACCCATCCGCCCCCATCTACCTACAACCCCTAGACTTTTTAAAGCTTTTTTCCCATCTGTTATTTCAGAGTGGCTCTCTAGGGCTAGGTAGGCCAGGCAGCTTTGTTTCCATTTTTCAGAAGAAGAAACTGAGTTTCAGAAGGGTAAATTGTTGGCGTGAGACCTCAAAGCTTGCTAGCAGCCAAGCTTGGATTTGATTCAAGGGGCTGCATATTCTTAACCCAAGGCTCCTTCTGCAAGTTCAGTGTTTCCCAGAGAGCGGGTCCTAGAAACATGTGGTGGTCACGGCATTAAATGGCATGGAATCCCGTCACAAGAAGGTTATGATCTTGACTTCTCTTTCACTCCATGTTAGGTCAAAGGTAAAGTGTCTGTTTGGGGCCTCTGTGTTGTTAACATTTGTGGACATTGCCTGCTTGTTTCAATATTTGTTAGAAAATCTGGCTATAGCCTTAGTGTCTTGCTAGAGCTCATCTTACTATCTTACTGGAGGTCTGTAGCGTTGTCATTTCAGTGTATGCATTTTTCCACTTACCTATCTTCTGTTTACGCCAAGGAATATTGGCTTTCCGTGTCGTGTAGCATAGGAACATGCCCTTTTAAAGAAAAGATTTTATTTGTTTTTTTGGGAGAGAGTGAAAGCGAGAGAGTTCACCGAAGGAGAGGAAGAAGGAGAAGCAGACTTGCTGCTGAGTGGGGAGCTCGATGCGGGACCTGATCCCAGAACCCTGAGATCATGGCCTGAGCCTAAGGCAGACACTTAAGCGACTGAGCTGCCCAGGCGCCCCCCCCTCCCAAAATCCCTTTTAAAACATGAAGGTATTTCCATTTTACTCTGAAAGCACACACTAGTACAGGTACCCCTTGGATAGCTCCTCTGCATATTTAATGCCCAAGGTTCGGGCAGGGGAGTCATAGGACCCCAAGTGAGACACTCCTAGGTACTCTCCTTCTGCCACAGTCTCCCAGAGTGACACCAGCGGCTCCCAAATTCCAACTGGGAAGGGAGCCTGGAAAAGCCTCAGCTCAGTATTGGTGGCGGCTGTTCCCCACACAGCGACGAGGAATCCACGTTGTCAGAGAGCTGTTGACGTCAGGCGGTACAGAATTTTGCAAGGCCTCTATTTAAAATTCCCCAGAAATTAAATCAGGAGGGTTTGGAGGGAGGAATGCCCTAGACAAATTGTGGAGTGGGTTTGTTTTGTTTATGGAGATGGTCTTTAAAGTTGAAATTGCCCCCGTTGTATTTTTGCCCCAATTGAAGAAGGGCTGAACTCAGCTGGGAGTGAGGGGAGGGTTGTCAGCCTAAGGCTTGTAGTTAAAGCCAGCTCAGTTCTGGGGCCAAGAAGCCTCCATTGTTGGCAGAAAGAGAAAAGGGAAAAAATATACAAACTCCTCCATCTATACTTCTCAGGCACTGAAGTCAGCTAGTATAAAAATACAGATGACTCCTATCTCCAGAGGATTCCCTCCACTCTTCTCTCCAGACTGGAAACACACATAGAAGGTACTAGACACACTGCTAGGGTGTGGCCACCCTTTTCTCTTTGATTTCTCACCACCACCCTCATCAGCACACACTATGTAATATACTAGTCTCACCAATAAGGACACTTCAGCCTCTTCATTCGGCCATTTGGAATGAAATATATCACCGTAGCCCTAAGTGGGCTTCCTTAAAATGTTGGCCATGCAACACCGTGGTACATGGCCTGACTTATGATGGTGATAATGCTAAGTACTTCCATAACACACAGTGAGCAGACTTTGTCCTGTTCCCATTCCCATCCAAGCCTTCTGATTTACCTCAGCTTGATGGTCCACTGTCTTGGACCCATCTCCAGTAAATCTCTTTTCATAACAAAGGGGGAACAGGCTATAGGCGCAGCCCTCTTCAGACTCAGCACAGCTCAGATTTCCTATATCGCTTTGTTCTTGGTAATTTTATGGTTGGGGCTGGTGGTCCTGTTTACTCATGGTGGTGATCTGAAGTTTCCTAAACAAATTATTTGCTTGAAGTTGGGGGGGAAAAAGGCCATTGCTTCAAGTATATATTTACGCTCTGAACCACAGTATACGTAGCACAAGGATATGGCAAAAGGCCTGCATAGCAGGGAGGCCTCTGAGGTTGAGAAACGCTGATCTGAAGTCCCTGTCTGCTGGCAAAGCCTTTGGGTAGGATCTCGCGCCAGAAAAATGAGCAGCCTGAGCGCCCTGCCTTGCCTTGCCATGTGGGCTTAGAGAGGGGGTGAGAGAGAGAGGCGATCTGGAGATGGGACCGGAAACCACCTGTTAGCCCCTTCCTGGGTGGGGCCGGATGGAAGGGCCAGAAGGCGGGGTCGGGGGTGGGGAGGTGGGCGGGGTGGAGAGCGAGCCACGCCCATGCCGGCTGAGAACTGAGTCTGATTTGTAGGCACCATAGAAAAGAGAAGCAGAGAGAGGAGGCTGGTTTCCCTGGCTCATCTGTCTGGCGGAAATTGGGGGAACTAATGGAACACGTGGCATTGGTCGTCTTCTGCAAAGGAAGCGGCAGCTGGAGTCCTTCCTAAAGGGAGCTGTGTGCTTGGTTGCTGCCCAGGGAGTCAGCCCTGGGTGCTCATCCTGCTGCTGGCCCTTCTAAGCCTGGCACCGCGGGTGGATCACCCATTCCAAGGGTCTCCTCGTGCAGCCTGAGATTTCCCAGACCTGGAGACAGATGACTCACTGAACTCGTGGTCCGCCCAAACCCCAGGACCTTTCTTACCCGCACCCTTGAGTAGGGATGCCCACGTTCCCCAACTGCCCGGGTCCCTCCCAGGTGGCACATAGTATTTCGGCAGAGTTGTGACCAGCACACTCCTTTCATGCCAGAACGTTTGCACGATCAATTATAAGATGATAAGATTGCCTGTCCTCTGGTCTATCTACCCTTTTCATCATGTCACAGTTGACCTGTCATTACCATCTGTTCAGACTTTCAGGGAGCAAGGGTACCTCCTGATCCCGGCACAGCTTTCAGCAAATGCAATGCTGCTCCCTGCTCAGCCCCTCTTTCCTCATCTTGGGACTGATGAAAACATGCAGCAGGACAGGCTCCCAACAGAGCCCCCCTCTAGACTGTAGCCAGCGAATCATCACACGCTCTTTCGAAACGGTCCGCTCTCAGCTGCGAATCTCTCGGCGCAGCCCTGCCGCCCCTAGGGGGGTCATGAGAGCCCCAAGGCCTGGATGGCTCAGCTATGACACATCCCAGACCCGCCGGGCCAGCGGTTCGCTCGTTATCAGAAGCCAGCGGGGTCTGGCCCCCTTCCTTCCTGTTGTGTCTTTCTGCTCAGCGCTGTCTTGGGAATGCTCAGAACCCCCTCGCGGGCTCTCCAGCCATCCCTCGAGGCATCCACGTTTCACTCCATCAAGAACCAGCCTAGAGGTTGCCCATCTCTACTGTGGAATTCACCTTCTTTGGAAGTTGACACTTCTGCCTGTGCTGTGTCCTCTGGCCTTGCTCCTCTGTGTGTGTCTTCCTGGACCCGTGCTGGTGGGCTGGCGGGCTCTCTGTCAAGTGCTCTCCGGACCTGGTCTCAGCACGAGCTAATGAGAGCTTGTGGAAAGCAGCCTCTCAGTTTGGCCTCCATCCCTCGCAACACTCCCATCCCTTCTCCCCAGGTCCGTTGGCCCACCCCGCCTCCTGGTCAGCACTTTCTAGTGTGGGTGCCCTGCTGCCTGAGAGAAAATGGCCCGGCTGTGAACAGGAGTCCCGCAGACCCCCTTCCTCTCTCTTGAGTCCGCCTCGCAGCACTGTGCCCTCTCTGTTTCTACTTACCTCTTGCTCTTGCCTGGGACATCAGGCAAGTTGTTACTGCTGTTACCCTGAGCATTATTTCAGGCATCTGCCTGGGAGGCTCTAACCTACCTGATGGGATTCTCAGAAGCCCACCCCTCCCTTTTGACATTGAAGGTGAGCGGGCCCCAAGTTCATCTGGCAAGATCCCCACCCTGGAGCACCATGGGTATTACTGGGTTGAGCCACACGTGCTCCCACCACTCTGCCTGTCCTGTTTCCCCCACCAGGATGCCCCCTTCCTCCCCTCCTCTCCAGATGGGATCCGAGGTTCAGTTCAGGACTCGGAATTCTTCCCTGGCTACTCAGTTTCATCCCTGATGTCTATAGTTCCTTCAGCAAACGTAGCAACAACTGACACATCTGTGGCACGGGGCTGTCCGGCCCACCCTGTTCTGCTGTTTCGGGAAGGGCCTTGGGCCATCTTGCATTCTCTATTTCACCCGGCCCCCACCCGCACCCATGCCAGGCACAGAACCAGGCCCCGCTTTCAGTAGAGACCAGCTAAGGTCAAGGGCCAATGACAGGGACACCAAGAGAGAGACTCTCCTTGAGACTCCAGACACCCAAGACCCACCTGCCTCCCTGCTCAGCCCTAGCCCTACTCACTGAGGGCAGTGACGTCATGCTTCCTTCCTTAAAAATCCCTGCAGCTTATATTTCAACTTTAATAATAGCTCTTTGATGGGCCTTCCTGGGAACCAGGCCTGATTCTGAACACTTCTTGTAGATTAACTCCTGTACCCTTTACAACGCTGGGCAATAGAAGTGCTACTGTAGGTCCATTTTACAGATGAGGAGATTGAGGCTGTTGGCTCAAATTCAAGCAGCCAGTTGGTAGCAGGGCTGGGACTGAAACACAGGCAGCCCGGCTCTAGAGTCCTTGCTTAAAACCACACTTCTCTTGTACCTGTCATTTTATCACGTGCCCCCATTCTGCCTGCGAACATTCAGTAGCCAGGCCTTCTCCTGGGTGCCTCACCCATAGCCCCAGCCTTCTGGGCCCATCCAGTGAGCTGGGCCGGCTGGGTCTGAGTTGGTGGGGGGCAGCCCAGTGCTTGCTGTCTTCTCGCCATGGACTCCACGGAGCCTTCCAAACTGACGTAGTCGCTTGTGCTCATGGTCTTGGAATCTGGGCCTCAGGCACCCCGGGAAGGTTCTGGGGCCCCGCTGGCCTGAGAGCCCCATCTGGGGGAAGGGAGGGCCATGGGCAGCAGAGCAGGGTTGGGTGCCAGAGATGGAGCAAGAAGAATGGGTCAGGCAGGAAGGCAGAGGCTGTGGGGGAGCTCTGGGAGAGACTGGGGGAGCCCTTACCCGCTCCTGTTTGCTTTGGAGCGAGGCGGCCGCGTGCTGTGAGCTGGAGTGTGTCTTGGCAAGAGGCCTCCGTGACAGCCTTCTGGCCAGGGGAGGCCTGGCCGAGGGTGGGCTGCCTTTCGTTGTTCTTAAAGGCACAGCGTAATTATGGGCGGCCAGCCCTTTCAGTGTCTCTGGTCCCTCTCAGGTCAAAACCTCCCATCTGCTCCGAGGTCACAGCAAAGGGGTCAGGGCAGATCCAGGGCAGAAGCAGTCCCTGCGGGCCCAGCTGTGTGCCAGGTGTGGTGTGGCAGGGTCGGCAGCACGGTCCCAGGTGCCTGGCCAGGCCCCCTTCAGCACCCTTCCCCTTCTCGGCACCACACCCCCACTCAGGGCTCCCAAATCCTCGCTACCTTACCAACCCCCCCCTCCCCCCCCCCCCCCCCCCCCCCCCCACCCCCCTCCAAACCACTGCAGGGAAGAATATGGGACTGCCTGGACAGGGCACTGTCAAGGGAGCTCGAGTCTGAGCCCATGCCGTGCCTCTGGGGTCCTAGCTCTGTCCCCCACCCCACCCTGCCGGCACACCCTTGCCTCCACCGAGGCCTGGCCTTGTAGTAGCTCTCCAGGGACGCCTATTTCTGCCTGAACCTGTTAGACCCTGCGAAGGTCCTGGAGGAGGGAGCCTAAAGTCTGCTGGGCTCTCCCAGACTCGGAATTGAGATTCCCTGCCTGTCTCCCTCTGGAAGAGAACCCGGCCCTCCTGCTGGCGTCGACACCAGGACACTGGCTGTGCTTGGGCTCATCCTGTGTGCCGTGCAGGGGGCAGGCCGGGAGAGCACCTGAGTAGCACCCCCATGCTGGAACGCCCAGCGCAGACGAGATGCTGGTTATGGAGTACAGTGCATGTCGCCGATGTCAGGCTGTCCCACAAGCAGATCGTAGTACCCTGGTATGACAAGGCCCTAGGGAGGCCAGCAACCTGTTCCAGGGCACAGCTAGGACATGGTGAAGCCAGGGTCCAAACCGAGGTCTTGGAAGAAGGACTAAGTTGTGCCCATGGGCTGAATTCTGGGGTATGCTGGGCCAGGAAGGCAAGGGGCAGTCAGGGAAGGCCTCCTGGAGGACAACACCTTGAAGAACAGGGAGAACTTCAGAGGGAGAGGAAGGAGCAGGGTCCCCTCCCCCACCAGCTGTTTTGTCCTAGGCTGAGCTGTGACCTCAGAAGACTTTATTAACAACCTAATTGTGTGCAGCTGGCCTCCGCTGGCCCTAAAGAGCTCATTATCCACTCTCTAAGGAGGCCATTGTGGCCTGGTCAGCCTGGGGACAGCAGTGGCCTGGGAGTGCCCATCACTTCCTGCTGGCCTTGGCCAGGCTCAGCCCCCTCTTGGAGAGGTTATAGGCTCTGGCCCCCGGCCCAAGTCCTCCCATCCCCACCTTCTGTCCGTCCCTACCTCTCACTCTCTCTCTCTGTCTCCATTTCCTCTCCACTCTTTCTGTCCATCCCCCAATGCTAGCATCGCCCAGCCCCAGTTAGAGTCCATCTTAGAGGGCTTTGAAACTGGCCCAACATCTGAGGATTATGCTCAGCCTGGAAAGAGGGAGGGTCTGGCTTCTGAGACGAAGCTTTACCCTCTTGGGGCTGGGGGTTGCCTTCCCTACCCTGAGCTGGAGGTGCTGGCCAGGCTGCCCCGGTGTGGCCTTCTGCCCCCTCAGTCCCTGGGCCACTGTGAAGTGGGTTCTTACAGAGAGGCCCGCAAGCAGAGTTGGCTGCTATGACAGGTGACATTGCTGTTCTTTCTGGGCCTTTGCCCTCTGGTGAGGGCAGCCTGGCTGAATGACATTGTTCTGGCGCTGTGGAGACACGGCCCTTAGAGAAGGAGTGTTCTGGAGGCGGGCCAGCCAGGGGTTCTCCCAGACAGCTTCTCCAGTCTGGGGACTTAACTCCGAAGATCACACCTAGAGCCCCCCAGAACGAAGGCTTCTCTAGTACCTCCAGTGGCGGTACTCTCAGGGCCCCTCTGCCACAGTTCACAGCTTCCCACACAGAGCAGCAGGCATGGTCGCCTCTCTCCTGTCTCCTGCTGGGGATGGGGGGACCTGGCTGCCAGGCTGGAGGGCAGGGGTCTGCAGAGGGGACTCCATACCAGTCCAGGCCCTTTGGGGGGTCTCTACCATCTCCTGTTCCACTAAGTTCTCTGCTCCCCACCTCCTTCCCAAAAAGAGCTTCCTCCCCTTCTGCCTGGAAACAAGAGTTGACTTCTCGGGACAAGGCCAAATTTGGCAGCTGGGCCGAACCGCCCTCCCCCAGTCTGAGCCCAGCTCTGGCCACTTCCTCAGTCCAGTGATAGGCCCCTTCATGAAACCTCCCCACATTTCCTCTCCCAAGAACGAAGGTGGAGAGGATGCAGAGAGGAAGGCTGACAGGCCCACCTGGAGCACATGAAAAACGCAGAGGTGACTCGGGCCCCTGGACACCTGTCAGTGCTGGCCACCCAATCTTCCACATCCTGTGGCTTTAGTCCCCCAATAAAACTTATCGCTTCCGTTCCGTGGACACCTGCTGTGCCAGACCCTCCGCGCGTTCTTGGCCTTCTCCATCCTCCCGCTGGCCTGCAAGGCAGAAGGTGGTCTTCTAGATGAAGTCCTCGTGCAACAGGTTCAGTCTCTTCCCTGAGGTCGCAGAGCGTGGAGGTGGCAGGCCTGGGATCAGGCTCAAATCTCTGACTCCAGCACTTGGGTCCAGTGCCTCAGTTTCCACATTTGCTGGGCTGCTTGCTGCAAGCTCAGTTCTGCCCTAGAGACAAAGCAAACATGGTGCTTACAGTCTCAAACCAGTACTCAGACCAGACCAGTACTCCAAGTGTGTGCGCGTGAGCCGCTGTGAATTGTGGGGTTGATGCTCAGGATGCTGTTGGGATCTGGAGATCGGTCGGGGAGGGCTTGCTGAGGTAGTAGGACGGGAGAGGAAGCTGGAGGACCTCTGTCCGGGGGCCATGTGTGAGCTGAAGGACAGGGGCCAGGCTGAGGATAAGCCTGGCATGTGGAGCAGGGAGGGAAACCCCGGAGACCTCCCCCTTCTGGCCCCATTTCCCACCATGCTTGCTCTCATGAATTGCATCAGCTAAGGAAGGAGCAAAAGGTAGCCCCTCCCATTCTTCTGGAACCCCTGAAGGCAGTCCCTGAACTACACAGATTAGCTACATGGGTACGTGGGCGTGCAAGCGCATGCGTACACACATACACACGCAAGTCCATTCACCAAGCTGTACTGAGTGTCTCCTGATCTACTCTGCAGGCGGATAGCACCTGGGCACCCGTGGTGCTGTTAGCCTAGGGGAATATCAAAGCCACCATCCCGTTAATAACAGGTCAAGGTTTTTGACCTCCAGATCTGGGTTAGGCCCCAGGCTAAGCTACTTTCATCTCATTTGTCCTCTTCAACCTTAGGAGGTAAGCGCCATTAATCATCCCCATATCAGGGAGGGAAGACTGAGGCTCAGAGAGGTTTACTGATTTGCCCAAGATCACACGCAAGCCAGGACCTGACTTTGTCCTTCTGACCCTAGATCCCTAATGAATTGCCTTCTACTTCCAGAGGACCATCCCCCGTATACAGACACTCAAGTTCACACAGCCCTGTATCTCGGTTCCTAGCATACACACATGGGAATCACACGCTCAGCAACAGGTATCACATACCAATGTCCAGGGACACGTGTTCTCAAGGAGTCACATCTGCCCTTGTGCACACACCAGACAAATTCCTTATCTACTTCTGCACTGGTGAAGATATGGTCCCTGGCGCCCAACTGCCTGGGTCCATTGAGGTCCAGCTCTGCCTCTTCCTAATTATGAACTTTGCCTCAGTTTCCTCACCTGTAAAATGGGGATGGTGATGACAGTAACACTTCATGAGATTCTTTAAGATCAAATATCGTATATAAAGATTGCATCTGACTGTAATCACCACATAGAACCAATGCACACCCCCACGGAGATACATATGCAGGCATAGCACACTGCCGTGTACTCAGAAATACAAAGCCTTGTCCACACCTACCCCCACATGCAGCCCACACGTGTCCGCCTCTGTGGAAGAGCGGATGCTGTGGGCACTGGAGGTGAGCCAGGGAGTCCCGAGGGGCTGGCTGATGCTAGAGCCCTCTTAGCCAGCCAGGCCAACCCCAGGGGTGCAGGCTTTTAATTGCTCCTTGGTGGAGCAGAAGGGACTTTGGTCGGGAGCCCCAGTTACAGCAGCTGACGTCTGAGCTGCTGGCATCTGGGAGAGGCTTGTCAGCAGCTGTGGGTGGGCGCCGGCCCAGGGAGCCTCCCCCAGAGGCCCAGCTGTGTGACTCGTGCCAGGCTCCTGGGAGGTCTGTAGGGAGCTGGGGTGGGCACCTCTGCCCACATTCCCCCATGCCCACCTGGGCAGTGTTGGAGCCTGTCCGTCTTTGCTCGGTGGAGGGGCCTGAAGCCACGCCAGGAGCAGGCTTTTCTCTGCAGGGCCTGAGGCAGGAGCGACCCGGGACTCAGAGCCACTCAGCCTAGTTCTGCACATTTCAGGGCTGGAGTGGAAGCCCGGGACGTTGTTCTCAGCAAAACTGTCAGGGACTCCAGCTCCGGGGGACAAGGAGAGAGTAGGATGTACAAGGAAGGATTCTCAGAGGATGAAATAAGGGGATAGGGGAGACAATGCCTGCAGCAAAGAGACCTGAACCCCGGGATTATGAAGTTCTTGGATCCAAGGGGAAAGGCCCATATAGGGGCTGGTCCCCAGTATGGCACTGGGGGGGGAGAGGGAGAAAACAGGAGGTCAGTAAGCTGTTCGGACTCCGTTCACTAGGTGAGGACACAGACAAGCTCCATGGAGATTGATGGAGAAAGTCTCTCCCTCCCAGCCCCTCCTCCCCCCACCGCAGCCATCCTGGTGCCCACAGAGGGGCTTGCCTCCTTTGCCTCTACTGAAGATGGCTTTGTGGAGCCCGAATTCCAGACACAGAAGGCTGAGAAGACATTTTGGCCATCCAGGCGGCCACCAAGTTGCCTACTTTCCTGGGAAACCCTGGGCTTATACAGAGAAAGGAGGGAATAGTCTCCCAGTGGAGACAGAAAGGGATTGTTTCTGAGGGTGGATTTGGCAGAGGCGCATCTTGGTATAGACGAGGCTGGGAGGGGCTGTGCATGGAGAGATGTTGGCAAATCCTCACCAAGACGCATGCTTCCAAGTTCCACTGTTTCTCGGGCACATCCCCATTTTTTCCGATGACCGTAAGATCCCTGGCTCCAGCCCAGGCCCATCCTGGGGAAGCCCCCTCCTGGGAAGCAGAGCTCCCTTTTGATGGCAGGCCTTCAGGGGACTTCTTAGCCCACTGTGATTTGCCTTGGCTTTGGGGGGCAGAACTGGGGTGGTCAGGTTGGTGAGGCCCTGGAGGTACAGGAACCAAAACCTGTGTGCTTTCATCATTGGGGCCTGGGCCTGGGGATCATGGGAGAGACTCAACCTTTAAGACCCTCCTGAAAGTAACTCCAAGTTGGGAATTATGGTGACTGTTCTTTGGGGCTCTGAGGTTATCCTGCTGAGTGGGAATTTGGGGGAGGTACTGGTTACCGAGAGTGGCTCAGAACAGAAGGTCCTGTCCCCACCTGCTGAGGTCTGTGGGGGCAGATGCCCCGTAGACTTGAATTTTGTCACTAGCTTTGACTCAGATGGCGGACCTTCGGTCATGAACCTTGGTGGCTGCTGGGTAGAGATGACGTTAGGACACTCAGGTTCCGGTGATCGAAACCTGCTCCGGCTTCATTAAATAACACGGAAGGTCAAGGGCTCGCTGTAGTTTGGGCGCCCAGCAGGGTGGTCCAGCTTCAGCCCACTTGGAACCTAAAGCCTGAATGAAGTTCGTGAGGGCTGACTTTCTCCATCTCTGGACTGCGCGGCCGCTTTGCTGACTTGGCTCTCATTCTGTATCTTCCCACATAGCCCTGCAGTTCCTGGTTTACGGGGGACTGCGCCTTCAGCGCGCCAAAGCACCCATGTCAGTTCTTGGGAAAGCCCTGGAACTGTTAGAGCGTGCAGGGAGAGGGCAGGTGGGTCAGATGATGGAGCAGGAGTGCCCACTCCTGCGGTCAAGGAGGCAGAGCCATCTTTGTGGTGGAAAAGCTCCAAGGCAGGAACCCTCTTGCATGGCCTCTGATCAGGGCTTGCACAGGAGCCCCTGGGGCTGGTGCTTCGTGGCAGAAATGGCTGAGTTCCAGAGAGTGCTCCCCCAGAAGCCAAGAGAAGGGGAAGAGACCCCTGTGAGTCCATGCCTTCTGATATCTTTGTGGCCTGGGATCCTAGGAGCGTAGCCAGGCTGCTCCAGGGGGCCCCCTCAGTGGCCCACGATGTTCATGTGCCCCCCACCATCCCACTCTGGGGAAAGACCGACTCTGGTGGGGGAGGGTGTGAAAGTGGGGGAAGGCATCCACCCTGGGCTCGAGAGGAGACAGGGACCCAGCTCAGGCCCCTGAGCCAAAGAGGCCTCGGCTTTGAAATTCCAGACTGCTCATGCAAGGCTTTCCCCATCTGTTGGTTAAGACCGGTGTATTTTAGAGCAGTTCTAGGTCTGGAGCAAAGCTGAGCTGCAGAACAGATTTGCTGTATGCTTCCTGTCCCCACACGTACATAGAACTCTCCCCACATCTAGAGCAGTCTACTTGTTATGGATGAAACTGCACTGACACATCCCAGTCACTGAGATCTGGAGTTTACGTTGGGGTTCACTCTCCGTGCTGTGTGGACAAGCTGGCAGTGACACACGTCTGTCATCACAGTGGCGTGCAGACTTGTCTTGTGGGCTTTGCAGAGCTGCATGCGGAGGGTTCTGGAACTCCTGGGAGGGCGAGGAGCAGTGGGCATTTGAGACTGTAGTACAGGCTGCTCGCTCCCCCAGGCCTGTCCCGTGAGGCAGTGGGGACCTAGCGGAAGAACTTGGAGGTGAATCGGGGTGCCGAAGGCCTGTGCAGGAGCACCACTGTTTTCCTCTGTCCCTCAGGCAGTTGCCTCTGCCTCCCAGCAAGGAGCAGCCAGGAGGCTCCCAGTGTCCCCCTCCCCAGGCAGCCACTCCCTGCCGTGGGCAGCAAAGGGGTCTCCGAGCTGTCGCAGGAGAAGCCCAGGATGTCTTGCCAGGGACCCATCCATATTTGGAAACAGAGAGCTCGGTTGTGGACAGAAAAGAGAATTGGTGCCAGATGGCTTTGGGCGTAGAGAAGGATCGGAGTGGGATGGGGGCGAAGACAAGGTCCTGTGACGAGCACCTTCTGAGAAGAGACGGACGGCAGTGGGTGGGGGCCCAGGACCTGGGGTGCTTTGCTTGGTCAGCATTTGTTTAAGTGATAAATGAACGTGCTACCGAACAAGAAAGAAAACCAGTGAGCTTTTATCATTTGGCCATGACCGTGAAGGGTCGCTCAAGGGTGTGGTACCCGCTTAGGGTGACTGACAGGTCAACACAGTCAAGGGCAGCTGTGAGCAGCACTGAAGTGCAAATGCCACAGACCCGTGATGGGGAAAGGGGTGCAGCCACCATCCGCGGCTCACCGTGACGCATTTATCTCTGGATCCCTCTGAAAGCCTTGAACGCTAAACTCCCAACCACACCAGTAGTTCCACTGGGTTTCAGAGACCTGAATGGTCTCTGTTTAGCCGGAGCATCCTTGGCCTTTCCTATAGGGTGATATATCCTTGTTTCATTCTCATTGTTAAATTTTTCCATCACTTGTGTAAGTGTGGATCACTGTCCATCGGGGCCTCCCCTTGGGGAGTGTGTTTGGCTTCTTCTCAGCGTGGCACAGGCTTCTGGAGGCCAGACGTAACCCAGGCAATTTGCTGGGTGCCCAGGCTGTGTGGCTTTGTGCCCTGACCCCTCCCGCCCCCCATCCTGCCGGGCAGTCATGACTATGTTCTCTCTTGTCCCCTCTGCAGGCTGGTGGTTCGTGAGCACCTCTGAGGAGCAGGGCTGGGTCCCTGCCACCTACCTGGAGGCCCAGAATGGTACTCGGGATGACTCGGACATCAACACATCCAAGACTGGGGAAGGTAAGGGCCTGCAGGTTCAAGGGGCAGGGAGATAATGAGGCACATGAGGAGGCACATGTGGGGACCAGGCTGCCTCCAGATCCTCAGGGTTTGGTGCCCACCCATTTCTGGCCCTTGGAGGGAACCCAGTTCCTCCAGAGGGAGCTTTCCCATTCTTCTCCCTAAAACCATCAGAACTGCTCAAGAGAGCTGGGTCATGTCCCAGCCCCTTCCCTGGGGACCCCATCTCACTGGGGCCAGCCAATGAGCTCACCTCCCTTCCCAGGTCTGTCCCTGCTGTCCCAACATGGTCTCACATGAGAGGAGAAATTTCCCTGGACTGTGAATCTCAGGCTTTGGCAACTCTGGGCAGAGACTGGAGAGAGCGGTCTTAGGACTGGACCCCAAAGCTCCCTTTCCCTGCAGAAGCCCTTGGTTCCTCGGGGGATCCCCCACAGAGACCCCCAGCTTTGCCTCCCCAACCCCACGCCGTGCTCTCTTCTGCAGGGATGACCCCAAGGGGCTGTGCGTGCATAGCTTCTGCTGCTCTGGGCGTCTGTCACCCGGGCCAAGACTACAGACGCAGACCACAGGTCTGAGTCCTTTGTCAGTGTAGCAGGAACCACAAGGTGACCCCTGCACCACCAGCCCCTCTGATGAGCTCAGGCCTGGTGGGGTTTTTCTGGCATTTTCTCATTGGGTTTCAAAGAGCCTGCCCCTCCCCCCAGCCCTCCAGGCCAGCGCTGGCCTGGGCAGCCTGTCTGTGGACTCAGGTATTTGCCAGAGCACGCCGCCGGAGCCCAGTGAGTCTGAGGCACCTCAGTTCCTGGCTGCCTGCTCCCAGGGACTGCCAGCACCCCCACGTCCTGGCAGGAATGCTTGCCCTAACCGTCAGAATGGACGGTCCAAACGGGCCCGTCTGAGCGCCAGGGCGAGGGAGGCCTGTCACCGGGGCCTGAGGCCCGCCTCCACGCCTGCTCTCCCCACCCCCCCTACACACACACCCTTCATTCCATGCTGCCCAGGCCAAAATAAGCAGCCCGCCAAGCACAGCGCCAGCTGCCCGTTCAGCCTCCCCTTGACTGTCAGTTCCTGCGGGCGGTTGCGGCCCTACCCTTCCTCCCATGTAAATGCTTCATTTCAGTCCCTTGAGCAGGGCTGCAGCCCCTGTGGGGGGTTTCCAGCGATTAAGCTCTGTCGGGAAGGGTTTGCGTGTTCAGGCTGGGTGGTCAGTCCTTCCTGGCTGCTGCAGGGCGCTGGGGCAGAGCCCATGCCCAGTGTTGTCTCTGGGTCTATGTGGCGCTGGAGGTAAGCCCCCGAGCTCCTCCCTCCCACTTCCTCATGCTGGCCTCACCCAGAGATCTCTCAGGACTAACAATCCCCAGGGTGTAGACTGAGGTCTTACTCACTCCCAGGTGTGTGGCCTGGCACTTGAAAAGCCTTCCCCATCCCCCCAGGAGGCACCGTTATCACCCCCTTTTTCCAGATGCAGGAGCTGAGGCTCGCAGACCTTTAGCTGCACACTCGTCCTCTGTCCGTGAGGCATTTCGCTCTTAAGCAACTCTGAGAGAGAGAGAGAGAGAGTGTGTGTGTGTGTGTGTGTGTAATTGGAGCCCCGCCCGAAAAGGCTATGCCACGAATGTCAGTGGAGACATCAGGAGAGGGGGGACAGAACACGGAGTAGGCGGGAAGGAGCAGGAGAGGTGCGTGTGCACAAAAGCCTGTCTGGTTTGAAGAGAGAGCTTTGCAGAGGGTGAGCGGTAGCAAGTGGCAGATGATCTTGACCTTGCTGGACAAACAATCAGGCGGCTGTGCAGATTTGTGTGTGCGTGCCTGTTCGCTCGGGGTGACCCTCTTTCAGACAGATTCCTTGGCATGCTTCCCGTAGGACCCGGCGTGCCAGTCCCCCCAGCAGCGTTTGGAAATTTCATCACCATACCTTGGGCATCTCCACCCCGCTTGGCAGGAGGGCTCGGGGCTCCGTCTCCCAGACCGAGGCCCCGGCGCCTGTGGTGGGTCCACCAGTCTCTCTCTGTACCCACCTCCATGTGGCTAAGAGATTAGCCCACCTGGGTCCCCTGTCTGGCCATCTCTTCTCCAGACCTGTTGCCATCCCATTGTAGGTTCCTGGGTCCTGAGAAATTGGAAGCCTTCATCCCATCAAATCTCCCCTAACGATCTGTGTTTGTTTCATTGCTTTGGAAAAAAGAGACAGTTGGCTGTTTGGGTTTATTTCTCTTATCAGACATTCTGGACTGTACTCCTCTTCCTCTGAAATGCTAGTAGTAGGAGGTAGGAGGCCCGGGGTGGAGGTTGAAGACCCTCTTACCCACTGATGATGATGATGATGATGATGATGATGGCCACGCCCAACACTGGCCAGATGCTCCCATGAAGTGCTTGATCCATTGCCTCCCAGACGTCCTGAGAGGTGTCCCCTCCACGGAGCCCCTGGGTCAGTTCATGACAGGCAGAACTGGAACCCAGGTCTCTGCCCGTAACCCCCATGTCCCCATGCCCCCGTGCCCCCATGCTCCCATGCCCCGGAGCCTTCCTCCCTGGTGGGTTTGCATCGGCACCCACCCCCTTGTTGGGGCCCTTTCCGTTGCCGGTGGACTAAGGGGCACAGAATCAAAGGGGAAAAACATCATTAGGCCGAGAGCCTGGGCTCCAGAGCCAGACCACCTTGATCTGTGTGCTCCCTAACCCTTAGCTGTGTTACTCAGCAGATTTCTTAACACCCCTGTGTCTCTGGCTTCCTGTTTCTAACGTGGGGATGGTGCCGATGGCTCAGGGCTTTTGTGAGACTTCAACGAAGTGGTCCTCTTGCATGGCTGCAACTGCAGAAATAGCACTTACAAAGGGGCCCCTGGCCTGGGTGTCAGCCGAAACCCTCTACCCACGGACACACTCACCCAGGAGGTCGGCTGTCCGAGTCCTTCCCATCTGGCCTCCAACAGAACCTCGTGTATGTTTCACAGAGCCTGTTGAGTCCCTTGTCCCCTCCCATGCCAGGGCGGGGGTGTCAGTGAGGGAACAGGCTTGGAGGACAGAGGCCTGGGTGACACAGTAACCTGGCAGTGAGGCCTCTGCTGAATCCGTACCTCCAACCTTTTGTCCAGGCCTCCTGCTCACCAGAAGCAGGTCAAACGAGACACCCCCTCCTCCCTCAAGAAAAGCAAACGCTCCCCAGGAGGCTTTGGCGGGGCTTGGCTCTGGTGTGTCTGGACAGTTTTGCTTTGACCTTGACTGCTGGCCTCCCTCCCCCATTCTTGGGCAAAGTGCCGCCCAGCTTCTGCCGTGCCAGGAGATGGGGGCTTCTGGGGTGCTGCCCCGGTCTGGGGTCCATTCCCCGTGGCATCCCAGAGGAAGGCAGAGGGCTTGTGGAGCTGGGCCCCCAGCAACCAGAGGAGCCACCCCAGAGACGGTGGGTAGACAAAAGGGGTCTGCAGCCCCGAGAAGCCCTGTTGTTGCAGATCCAGTGGGCAGTATGCAGGGAGGGAGCAGAACCAAGGCCCATGGTGTGCATTCCTGTGTGCATTTCCCTCCGCAACATTTCCTGGCTTCCGGCCCCATACCTGGCCCTGTGCTGGGCCTCTGGACTGCCTGGAGGGCTGTCCCTCTGCCAGGCTGGGGCCAAGGACCTTTTTTACCTCTCAGGGGCTAGGATTCAAAGTTCTCAGCCCCTCCTGGGCTCACGGGTATGAACTGTGGCCTTTCCCCGGGTGTCGGTAGCGTCACCGGGCAGATCCTTCCCCATCCAGCAGGTGCGTGCTACTGGGGCTTAGTCCCAGCGAGGAGGACCTGGGGGCGTGACCCTTCCCTCCTGCCATCCCTCCCCCGCCCCATCCCATCTCATCCGCATCTCTCTCCATTCTCTCCGCCGGTTCCGTCGGCCGCATGTTCCATTGCCATCTCCCACACCAGTGTCCAAGAGACGCAAGGCCCATCTGCGGCGTCTGGATCGCCGGTGGACGCTGGGCGGGATGGTCAACAGGCAGCACAGCCGAGGTGACTGGCTTCTCTCGACCCGCAGCTGCCACCTCTCTTCCTCTCGCTCACTCACTAACCTGCCTCCTCTCCCACCACTGCCCCTCTCCTCCCTGTGGCCTCCTCACCCAGATGCGGCGGCCAGACTTGCTCTCACCTTCTGTGGCTGGGGCCTGTCGGGGAGGAGGGCGCAGGGGGCTGCCTGGGAATCGGGCTCATTGGGAATTGGGGACGGGTCTGGCTTCTGCCAGCATCCTGTGGGTGAGGTCATGGGACTCGCGTCGTGACTGTGGGAGCAGCTAGACTAAGAAAGGCCGCATTTGCCCCGGAAGCCTCAGGTGAAGAGAACGGAGGGTGCCGCTCATCCTCCGCCCCTCGCTGCCCGCTTCCTCTGAGGTGTTCCCTCAGCCGAAGCTGCCCTAGCAACTGCTCAGGACCAGCCCGTAGCCCTCCCCCTTCAGCCAGCTCCGGGGAAACTGGAACAGGAGCAAGAGCCCGGCCCGGTTTGGTCCTGGGGCACAGCCCCCACCAGCGCTGAAGGCGGCAGCGGGCTCAGCCAGGAGCCTCCAGCGTCTTCAGCACTGGGCACTGGCACTTCATGAGGGGCCTGATCGAGAACATTCCAGGGAGGCTCCTGGCCTGCCATCTGGGACGATCAGGAATCGAGACATTTGTAGGTCTAGGGCCTTTCCAACACCTAGGAGCTTGAGGAGTAGAGAGATTGGGCCGGACCCCCAAACAAACCCCTAAACGTCTCCAGAGCCCGCAGGCCAGGGGGCCCATTTCTCCAGTCTGCGGAGAACACAGCTGGGAAGGTGTGTTCTAGCATAGCAGGGAGCCTGTGACCCCCCCCCCCCCCCCCCCCGAGCTTGTTCCTGAACAACTCAGAGACCATGCCCCAGGCAGCAGCAAGCCTGGGCCCGGAGGAGGCCACTGCCCGTGGCTGGCTTGGTGTCACGCCCGGAGCCCCGGCTGTGGGAGCGCGGAGCCCAGCTTATCCGGCGGCCGGCGCAAGGCTGGGACCCTGAGGCCTGGTGCGGGACAGGAGGCCACCTCGTGGAAACAGCAAGAACAAGCTTGAACATAAAGCAGAGGCACCGCAGACCTAGGAGCAGTGGGGCAGCATGGCTGAGGGGCCAGGCCGGGCCAGGATGGAGCCCTGAGCCCTGGCAGCAGAGGACAGTGGGGTGCTGGCCCAGGAAGACAGCAGAGACGAAGGGTTGGCCTTCCCCCCTCCCCTCCATCATCTGCTCCAAGCACCATCATACACCGAGCCCCACACACAGCTCTGTCCCCATAAGGTCACGGCCACTCAGAAGTGATGAGTGCTCCTACCCGTGCACAGCCCTGATGGTGCCTCCAGCCCACACTGCTCACACACACGCACACACACAGTCCCACTTGTGCACGTACATGTAGACTGTTCCACACACACATTTACACAAATGCCTCAGCTGGCTGCTCACGGCCACAACTCAGGTGCCCCTCTCCGGCAGCGCCTGCAGTGTCACACCTGACCCCTCACCACGTATACGCCCAGTGCGTTTACAGGTACACACGGTGGGGTACAGGAATATGCACACCCAATGAAATATGTAGTTTTCTATAGACAGCCATACATGTGCAAATATGTAAGTGAACATGAGCCTGCAACTTCCCTCCCTCCCTCTGTCTCTCTCCAATAAGGGACCTAAATAGCATTATTTCCCAGTCTAAGCCCTAAGTTAAATCAGGGCTAAGTTAAATCAGGCAGCCAAGACAAACTTGCAGAGAGCTGGCAGGGAGAAACTTCGTGGCAAGCAGCAGAGCTGGTGGGGGGAAGCAGGCAGCGGGTCATCTACAACTAGACGAGAGAGGCCATGCTTCCCTGGGGCCTCCCCTCCCCAGCTCCACCACCAGCCAGGCCTTTGGAAGCAAAAGGCCTCTTGCCGTGGGGCTGGGGAGGTTGTGGGGGCCAGGAGGGGAGCCAGGGAGACTGCTGACAGAGGGGAAAGCATTTGAAAGAGGAGGCGGCTGTGGTTTTGGAAACTGCAGGGCTCTCCAGCCCCCGCCTCCAAAACCAAAACAGGCCTGTCCACCTCCCCCAGCCAGCCACCTACCCAGCCAGTGGGCGGCCTGGGCAGCCCTCCCTAGGGCCAAGTTGCCACCAACCTTTGATGCCACATGAGAATGACCACGGCCTCAGTGCTTCCCAGAAACCCTGAGGTGCCCGCCAGAGCTTACAGAGCCCCTCTCCTCCACTTGGATTCCTAAGAGTCTCTTCTAGAGATCCAAAGCCCTCTGAATGACTCAGCCCCCACCCCAAGACCATTCCAGTCTGTCCGGACATCCTCCATCCCGGTTCCCCGCCCCTGGGTGGGGTTGAAGCTCTGGGCCAGTAGGGGGGCCTGCTCTCTTGCTCCCTCAAGGAAACCTGGGAGCTAGGAACCTGAGGCCTCCATGTCTACATGGAGGTAAGCCACACCTCCGCCATCTAAGCCAACCCGGACAGAGAAGTCAGCCCCCGCCCAGACCGACTGGAAGAGTTGCCCTCAGAATGCTCGTCGTCTGGAACCTGCACAGTGACAAGGCAGGGCACACCTCTGAGCTGGCCAGACCTCTTTCTGGGACTCCAAACTCCCAGACATCTGTGTTCTTGGCAGCGTGAGGGCCACTAGCAGGGGGCCTCTGGCAGGAGCCGCTCAGCTTCCCTGGGTAAGACGGAGGGGCCTGGCTCTGCCCTCCCGGAGAGGACCAGGGGACAGCGGGGCACTTACATGGCCCTTGGGGCTCTATCCTGAGCACCCCAACACACTGGAGGCTGCAGAGGCTGCTGCTCGGGCCTCACAGCCCTGGAGCCCAAGCCCACATGTCCTGCTTGAGGCCCTGCTCACCACCCTGCAGCAGGACAGGGCCCCTCTGATCTCCCTAAGAGGAGGACTGTAATTTTTCCCTGCAAAGCAACTTTGCCTAGGAAAACTTTAATGATGGCTTCCTGCTGGAACCACAGGCTTTTAAAAATAGTCTAGCTGAACAAAGGCAAAATGTGGAGCCCAGGCCTCGCCTCACCCTAACCTCAGAACCCTAGATCCTCGGGGCCTGGCACTGCCCTTCTGGACATGGCACCAGCCAGGATTGACCGTGACACACTGGAAGATGGAGCGCGACCAGCAGCAGGCAGGAGCGCCGAGGGCTGGCCTGCAGAACACGGCACTTCTCAGAGGCCCGAGTCAGAATCTGGCTGGACGAGGTTCTCAGGCGGTCTTGGCAGCTCTCCTCAGAACTCCTGAAAGCTTCCAGGAGTTAGTGGATGGTGAGAAAGGCCTGCCCCCGGGAAGAGCTTCACCTTGCGTGGAGCACGCTGAAGAGCGGTGGAAGCTCCCACGGGCCGTCACCTACTTCTGCCTTGGGCGGCCTCTCAGATGCGGCTAGGCCCCTGCAGCCTGGCAGGGAAGCCACATCCACCCCAGAGGGAGCTGCCGCCTCGGCCCAGCACCCAGCTACAAACCGGACCCCGAGAACCCGTAGCGAACCGATGGCCCTCGTGCCACCGGGGGTTGGGGTGGCAGCTGCCCCCCTCCCTGACTCCTGCCAGAGGCCCAGACCAGGCCACCCATCGGAGTCCAGCCCAGGAGTCCAGGAGCTGGGAGGAGGGGGACAGGCATCTGAGAACCTGGCCTCCTGCTATTTTGAGCTCCTGGAAAGCCTCCCACTTAGTGCCCCTGCTCTGATAGCCTTGCCCTTCGGCGATGCTCTGCCTAGTCCCTTTGGAGCCCAGACCGAATTCGGCATGACGCGCTCAAAGGGTGTGGCCAGGGGGCCAGTTCTGTCTAGCTCAGCATCTCGTTCTCCCAGATGGTGAGGGTGGGGATGTGGGCTCCTTCCTGAGATGTGAGCGTTCCCCTGGGGAGGCTCCCCACCCAGGTGTAGGGTTTCTGTGGCCAGTCGGCTGTGGGTCCCCGGAGAAGCCCCTCCCTGGAAGCCTGAGCCAGGGCCCAGGCGGAGGCTGCAAGGGGCCCCTGCAGGAGAAAAGCCGAAGGGATCCAGGAAGCCAGGGCTGTCCCCACACCTTCCCCCCAGGCTTTTCCTGAATTCCCAAAGGGTGCATCCTTCCCAGTACCAGGGGCGACCCTGAGCAAGGCTCCTGTGCACTGCGGGCAGCTCCCCAGACAGGCGTTGCCAAGCGATGTGGTCAGCTCAGCATGCCTGCCTGCTCGGCGCTCTGGGAAACTGTACCCAGGGCTGCCTTTGATCCTTTGGCCACTGAATGCTTGTCATAAACACAGGTCACCATTCCCGTAGAACACATGTTCCCCATAGTCCTCTGGGGAAAGTGATCTGATGAGGTGTTCAGATTAGTGGTCAGAGGAGGCTTCACCAAGGAGCCCCTAGAGCTGCCAGAAGGTCAGACAGAGGCAGGACTTGTGGGGTGGAGGTGGGAGAGGGCCTCAGCCAGTCTGGGGCACAGATGGGAGCGTAGCATGTTCAGAGAAGGGGAGCGCATCCCCGGCGGGGGGCTGCCAGACATCCCAGGGACTGACTGGCTCAGGCCCCATGAGGGGCAGGTTCTGCTAGCTGTGCCCTCCACCCAGGGAGCTTTGGGAGCCCTGAGGACCCGGGCGCCAGCACCCTGGTGGCTGTTATCAGGCTGGGAGGCTGGGGAGGGCCAGGCCACCTGAGGCCCTGGCTGGCTTCTGCACACACTGGGAGCAGTGGTGAGGCTCCGGCTAAGCAGGGCCAGGTCGGGGTGGGAGAAGACAGGAATGAGGGGCCTGCACTCCAGCCTCAGATAACCATGCCTCCCTGCTTCGCTCCCCCCAGAGGAGAAGTATGTCACTGTGCAGCCTTACACCAGCCAAAGCAAGGACGAGATTGGCTTTGAGAAGGGTGTCACTGTGGAAGTGATCCGGAAGAATCTGGAGGGCTGGTGGTACATCAGGTAGGAGCCTCAGCAGAATAAAGAGCTTTCTCTGCCCCCCTCCCCAACTGTGGGGCGGCCATGGGCAGGTGGGTGCCCCCAGAGCCCAGGCTCGGCTGCTTCAGCTGCATGGCTCGACCAGAGCGCTCGTCCTGCGGCTTCTCTCCGGGGACGTGGAGAGCAGAGATGGTGGCAGCCAAGGCGACACAGGTTGACGTGGAGAGCGTTGTGGCCAGGGGGACATAGGGGTCCTGGCTCCACCTGCAGCTGGTGGTGCGATCCTGGACCCAGGCGTCTGCCAAGAGGGTCCGGCCCATCTAAATTTGGTTTTCTGTGTCTGGCCTGGGCTGCCTGGTATGCTACATAGCTCAGGCCACCTGAAGCGCTGGCGTCTGCAGGCCTTGTTGAGGTCCCGGCAGGCAGCCGCTGTGCCCACAGCTCAACACTGGGGGGCCCCAGATGCCGGCTCTACCCACGTTGTTCCCCTCTGCGGGGCTGGCTCACCGGGCTGTGAGAGCCAGGGCAGAGGCCAGGCCTGAGCCCAGGCCCAGGTCAGAGGCCTCCTACTTCTCCTGCCCCTCACCGCTTGCAGGGCCTAATTGCATTTCCCAGCTGAGAAACCCATTTGGGAATGTGGGGAGGGGAGTGGGGGGCTTCCTTGGCAGTCCTGGAAGCACACTCAAGCCTTTGGGCTTCACTCACTTCTTCCCTACCAGGTCATGCCCTCCAGTCCCCTCTGCTCTGGGGCTCTGAGGCCAGCCAGCACCCTCCCAGGGGGGGGCCTTATTCTCAGGAAATGTTTTTGGGTGCTTTGGAAGCAGCTTAGCTGTAGTGATTTTACCCAGTTTCAGACAGTTCCATATCTGTGGGCTCTGGGGACCACTTTCTCAGCCCCTCGCACCTAGGAACCCCAGCCCTGCTCTGGGCAGGATGAGTGCTCTGAGCTGTGTCCCACAGTGGGAACAGGATTGACCCAAAGGACGTGGGCACTCATCAGATGGTGTCTCGGACCACGGCAGACCATGGTGGTGTCAAGATTGGGCTGTGCTGTCAGGTAGGGTGAAGGTCATTGGCCTCACGGGAATCAGCCTTAATGTGACCTGGCAAGACGTGACCACCCCTGCCCGTGGCCCCATGCATACTGGTCAGGAGGGCTGAAGGGTCCCTTTCTGCTCTGTTGGTTGAGACAAGACCATAGGCCTGGACACATGTTTTCCAAAACCGCTGCCCCTAGACTTTGACATTCTCTAAGAAACTAGACCCAGCCCCAAAATCCAGCAACCACAGATCAACATGGGAAGGCCAGCAGACATTCCAAGACAGGCTGGTAAGCTAAGCCACTTGCCTGGGGGTTATTTACAAGGCTGCTGGGGTTTTTGACTTTCTTAAGATGACCAGTACGGTCACCCCAAGCCATCTCTTCTTGCCAGCTCTTGTTCCCGTAGCCTAAGTCTTTAGCTGGCGGGAGCTTCCACCGAAAACCATCCTGAAAAGAGTCCACCTTAAAAAGGCTGCCAGACACCCCCTGAAATAAGCTCTTTCCCACCATTCCAGGCTCTGTTGATCCTCATTTCCTGTCTTTCTTCTCCCTTCTCCCCTCACACACACATACCCTCCCTCTCTCTCTCTCTCCCTCCTTCTCCAGTTTGCTTCCTTCTGGAGTCATTCCGTGCTCCAGAGCTGGAAAGCAGATGTGAGCACAGTTGGACCCAGACACACACAGCCGCTCCTGATTCTCCTGCATCTCTCTGCCCAGAATCTAATTTTATCCATGTAACACCAGAGGAACACAACACGGCTTGAAATGGGAGCACTCCGGGCGCAGGCCTGACCATCACTCCCATGAGACCCCACTCCCCTTCTCCCTAGTATTTTTGTAGAAAAACACCGGCAACAGCCAGCAGGTTCTTCTTCTTTTCTCTGAAATGTGGGAGCACCAGGTTTGGGGCCTGATCCTGCCCACAGCTAGCCTGTGGCCCTCTGCTCCTTGTTTTGCTTTTCTGAGACTTGGTTCTTGTCTCATAAGTAAGCTAGGGCATCTTTACATCTTCTGTTCCCAACCACCCCTGAAATTTTTGTGTTTCTCTCTGCACCCATTGGGAAGCCAGGCCAGCCCCTTGAGTTCCATCCATTTGGTAACTGGTGTCTGCCTTCTAAGCCCCAAACAAGGGTGGGGCCAGGCGGGTGAGCCTGCCTATACATTCCAGTGGTGTGAACCTAAGGAGCCACCTCCTACCTGAGCTTTCCAGCAAAGCTCAGACATGCTGATAGAAACTTTAGCTTCCGCATTCTTTTTTTTCTCACCTAATGAACACCCAAGAACAAGGTCAGATCAGGGAGGCAGGAGAGGGGGAATTGTCAGACATCTGGCATGGAGGAATCATTCCAAAGAGCCAGATGTATCCCCGGGAGCAGACAGGGACATTGCAACCCAGACTCAGGGGCATTGGCCAGCAGCTGCTGGACCAGGAAGTAAGCTCTTCATGGGCTTGGGGAAAAAGGGAAAAAGCTTCTTTTCAGAAGCCATCAGATCACCTCAAATTAAGTCAGCCCTGTCATTTTGCCTTTTGCTCTTGTTTATGGGGTTTGATTTTGTTCTCATTTTGTTTTGTTTCATTTGGGTTTTGTTTTGCCATACCAAAAGTTTTCATTTTATCCAGTCATGTGCTTTTAGTCATTCCATTTATGGTTTTGGCTTTTGGAGTCCTATTAAGAAAGATTTTCTCAACCCCCAAGATAAAGCAAATATTCACAACTTGCATTTTTTATTTTGCTCTACGGTGTGAGGCCAGGATCATAACTTGCTTTTCCTAATTGGGTAATCTGTCATCTCCAAGTGGGTTATTGATACCTCATCCCTACCTATGATGCCATCGGACTATTGATACCATCCCTACGACTAGTTTGCAATGTTACCTTTCTTGTTTTTTTTAAGGTTTTACTTATTTATGTGTGAGAGAGAGAGAGCACACAGTAGGCAGAGGGGTGGTGGAGAGGGAGAAACAGACTCCCCTCTGAGCAGGGAGCCTGATGTGGGCCTTGATCCCAGGACCCTGACAACCATGACCTGAGCCAGAGGCAGACACTTCACTGACTGAGCCCCCTAGGCATCCCTGAAATGTTGCCTTTGGCATCAGTCTGTTTTTGGATTTGTTCTGTGAACTTGATCTGTCCATCACCCCCGCAGTAGCACTGGTATCTTATCCACTGGGTCATCCTTCTTTATAGGCCTCTTCCTAGTTGGTCTCAATATATCTATCTTTCTGGATAAATTTTTGCAGCTACTCTACCCCTAGAGTTTGCAGAAGAGAAAAAAAATGGAGCTCCAGGGTGGAGACTTGTTCAAGGGACCAGAGGCCAGAACTTGGGGCTCCCGCCTTCTCCTACCTGTGCTGCTGCTTCATCCTCTCTGATCACTTCCCTTTTCCAGGGGCCAGCCAGCTAATGCACGGCGTTCACACCTGCTCTTGTCTTCTCTCTAGAGCTGCCCTCTCTGCTGTGAGGGAGTAGGCCACAGTGAAGTCTACCTTTGGGGCAGCTCAGAATCCGAAGACTCTTCTGATCCTGAGGTCCTACGTTTGCCTGACTTTGCAGAGCATGAGAACCCACACTGAGAAAGATCAGGCAGCGAGCAAGGAGGCAGAGAGGAAGAACTGGTGTTCTATGTGTCCTTGCCACCTGCCCTCAGTTCCACTTCCCTCCAGAGTAGTGGCATTGCCAGGTGTCTCGGGGAACACGATATAAAAGGCTCAGCTGGGCTGAACCAGATGGAGCCTGGGGTGTGAGGTCAGGCAGCAGTGCTCGGGAGATGCCATGTCCCACCCCTCCCCACAGGTACCTGGGCAAAGAGGGCTGGGCGCCAGCCTCTTACCTGAAGAAGGCCAAGGACGATCTGCCCGCACGCAAGAAAAACCTGGCAGGCCCAGTGGAGATCATCGGGAACATCATGGAGATCAGCAACCTGCTGAACAAGAAGGCATCGGGGGATAAGGAGACTCCGCCGGCCGAAGGCGAGGGCCCTGAGGCCCCTATCACCAAGAAGGAGATCAGCCTGCCCATCCTCTGTAATGCTTCCAATGGCAGTGCCCTGGGCGTCCCCGAGAGGAGCGTCTCCAAGCTGGCCCAGGGCTCGCCAGCCGTGGCCAGGATTGCCCCGCAGAGGGCCCAGATCAGTAAGAGCCTCCCTGGCCTCCCCACGCAGCTCTTGTAGAAAGTGGTCACAGGGTGCAGGGACCCCCATCCCATTTTCTTCCTGAGATCTAGACTGACCCTGACCCTAGCCTCACTCTGTGGGCTTGTTTCATGCGGATCGTGAGCAGACAAAGCCATTCCTCACGACCCTTGCACTGAAGGTCAGTGACAGGGGTACGTGAGCTGGTGGTGGCCCCTCCTTCCCTAAGAGAGAGCCAGGAGTGGTCACCTTACAGACCAGGGTATCCCCCAGGCTGGGAAATAGGCCCGCACCCTGCGCAAGGCTGCTCGACAGACTGACAGCCAGTAGAACCTCTTTCCCGGCCTTAGCCCGCCTTCCCTCCTTCCCGGTCACCTCCTGCCAGTTACTGGAAGCCGAAGAGACTTGGAAGGAATGGCTTTACCTCCCCCTGAGCAGTCCGAGAGGGCATTCTTCAGGACAATCCCCGTCCTTAAGAAACCCAGCTGTCTGGCCCCCTCCCAATCTCTGCCCTTCTCTGGCTCAACGGCATCTTGAGTTCAAGGTTAAACTCTCCTCCGTTATAAGAGACCAGCTTCTGTTTATGTCCAGCCATCCTCAAAATCTGGAGGAAGGCTGTTTTTCGGTTACGTTCTGAACTTGGTTTTAAGTGAGCTCTTGTGCTTGAAACCTTTTGGACAGTCAGTCGGGAAGTGTTTCTAGGGCACCCACTCTTGCCTGGCACCGTGCCAGCTTCTAAGGACTTGGCAGTGAGTGAAAAACAGACACAGTCTCTGCTCCTGACTTTGAAAATCTGATGGAGCTACTTACCCTTTCCCCTGAAAAATGCCGCTGTGTCTGTACATTTTGAAACACACACATCATTTTAGAGGGTTCGCGGATCCCCTGGGTGTCAGGGGAAACCCGGCCAAGGAAGCTTAAAGATCCATGGTTTTCCCGGTGAAGAAACTGTAGTGCCTGAGAGCACAGGTTCTTCCAGCCTGTGGGACAGAACCAGGAACTTCCCAGGATCGGGAGGGGGTCGCACCTGGGGAAGGCAGGGTCCAGCACGGTTTGTTGCCCATCATCTGGCTGGGCTTTCTGAAGCCATGTTTCTTGTTCTAGGCTCCCCGAACCTAAGGACAAGGCCCCCGCCTCGCAGAGAATCCAGCCTGGTGCGTGCACTGAATTTCTCCTGTTTTCTTGCCGCCTCCGGGGGTGCGCCGTGTCGGCTCCAGTTCGTTGACGGTCTCCTTTCAGTGCCCATCAGTCCAGGGGTTTTCCAGAGCCCTACTGGGCTGCCAGCTTTGTGGGGCCGGGGCAGAGAGGAAAGCCTGGGGATCTCAGCCATCCCAGGGCCCTCGCTGGACAGTTTATATTCAGAAACCCACTGCGCTCCAAAGCTAAGTCAGTGCATCGCAGCCACTACACTGGCAGACATAAACATTTAGACTGGCCAGCGGGAGTGTCCGGCTAGGGCACTGCCAGGGGCTGGAAACGGGGCGGCTGTCCATGTGCGCCTGGAAGCCTTTCAGCTCTGCCTTCCTGGCGCAGGAGTAGCCAATGGCTGCGGTGGATGCCGGAGTCGGGGAGGAGGAGAGCAGCCCAGTGAGCACCCTCCGGTTGGGGTACATAGCCAGGACTCGCGTGTGCCGAAAGTGAGAGGCTCAACTTGCTGGGATCCCTGGCTCCTGGAGGTGGGGGTCCCGGGGTCCAGACATCAGGGAAGCAGATATATATACTCGGGGTCCTGGGCTTAGGTGGCGGTGATGCTGGGCGGGCCGGGAGCTCTAGTACAGAGAACTCTCCTCGGGGGCAGTGGGGTGCAGTGGAAAGAAGGGCTTCAAGCCTGCCAGGCGTGGATTCATAGTCCACTTCTGACACTTGGGAACAGCGAGACCCAAGGCAAGTCCGTTACCTTCTGCGAAGCTTAATTTCCTCACCTCTGTGATGGGGACGGTGGCAGCCATCGCCTAGGGCTGCGGGAAGGAGGAAGTGGGGTGGTGTGTGAGGGTTTCTGTTTCCCGTGTCAGCTCTCAGAGGGACAGCCTGCCACACCATGTGGAGAAAGGTCTCGGAAGTCTTGCTGGGCTTAGTGGCAAGGGTCCCCATGATCGTGACCTCTGCCCTGGAGAGGGGAGAGCAGCCGTCTCTGGAGAGTGGGTCATCAGTAAGTGGGTTTTGAGGATTAGTCCCATGGGGATGGGACCACCCCCTGCCCTAGCCAGAAGCCCCAGGGAAGCTCCTGTGTCATGGTCCCCTTGAGTTTTCCATGACTAAATGGTGCTTTCTCCTGTCCTCCCGTCTCTCAGCTTCAGCAGATTATTTTCAGGCAGACTCGATTTGGGGAAGAATGGGGTCATTCTTTCCACATGGACCTGAGGCGGGGCTTGCGGCCACGGGGCTGCTGTTCCCAGCCAGACACGGCTGAACCCCACCTGGCGGGGCTCAGGGCTAGGCCGGGGCCTGAGCCACATCCACTCACGCACACGCCTGCAGGGCCCGACACCAGGGCAGGGCAAGTGCCTGAACTGCACCCGGTCCCTCAGACCAGCTCTCTCCTGCCCTTCACTCACTATGACCCAGGGCAGCTGGGCTGTGACTGGCAAGGTTTGGACACGCCGAGCCGTGAGGGATGCAGAAGGTTCCAAGCCATAGGAAGGTGTTGTAGAAGGAACGGTCAGCTCTGGCTTCTGTTTGTGGAGTGCTTCCTGTGTCCTTGGCTGGACCAGAAGTTATGTATATAGCTCAGTCCTCCTCTTCATGACCCATTTCACAGACAAGGAAATCGAGACTCAGAGAGGTCACAGGCTTTGCCCAAGGCCACACAGCTGGTGCGTTGCCGAGCTGGGATGAGAGCCCACATGTGTCCAACTGTAAGGCCGAGGTCTTTTGAGGTCTTCCTGTTACACCACAGCTGCTTCCCTCTCTCTTCCCGCTCGCCCTCCCCCCACACTTTTTGTTTGTTTTGCTTTAACCCCTTTGTATGATACTGGGACCTACCGAAAGTAATAGGGCGGCATGAAATCTGTTTTGATGAGAGCAGAGACCAGATGAAACTGGGGTGTCTGCTTCATGGGGACAAGGAGGCAGTCCTCGTGGTTCACTGTTAAATGCTCGGTGCCCTGGACCAATGTCTGGCACCCAGAAGATGCGCAAAAAATGTTCGTAAAGTAAACGAACAAGGCTCAGAAGCTATGGCCACAGCCAAATTCTGAATGTCGTTGACCATGATGCTTGGGATCAGTGTTACCAGTCCAGCACATTCTAACCTACCCACAGAACAGAGGGTCAGTTTTAGTCAGTGCTTGCCTGGCCATTTGGTATCATCGCGATGACCCACTATGGGCTCTCCTCACCCATCTCCACGCCCCCTTACACCCCTCCCACCTCCCCAAAGAGATGCCAGATGTCACCCTGCAGCCCTTCTCCTCAATCTAAGGATGTGACTCTCTTCCCACGGGGCACTTGGCACAGGCTTTGTTACAATGGCTTCCCTGATTTTTAATTTTACTGTGGGGACTTGGCCATTGAAGCATTTATGAACTGGACCTCAGAGATGTCGGGGTAGAAATTACTGTTACTAAAGATCATTTTGAAGCTCTGAGGCGTTTCAAATGAATCATTGGTATTAGTGGAAAGCCTGCTCAGGAGAACAGTCTCCTGAGGGAGATGGCCTGAGCCTCAGGTGACAGATCCTTTCTCAGGCCTGAGTTCCTGTGCCTGGTTGGACACACCACGTTCGGCCTCTGCTGCCCTTCAGGTGGCTTTTGTTCACTGAGCCCTTTCCTGCCTTAGGGGTTCCAGCTGCCGAAGCCGCCAGAGCCCCCTTCTGTTGAGGTGGAGTATTACACCATTGCCGAATTCCAGTCATGTATCTCTGATGGCATCAGCTTTCGGGGCGGACAGAAGGCGGAGGTGAGTCTGAGGGTTTTAAGTCATGCCGCTCAAAGACCTGCTGTGGTTCCCATTTATGCCTGGCTGGCAACATGGCAGGGGGGTGGGGGGCAGGAAAGATACAAAAGCAAGACCGTGGGGATAAAAATTGGCCTTAAGCCATTCTGTGCCATGGTCAGGGCCAGACTCCAGGACTCCTGTCTCCACCCAGCGCTTCCCTCAAAGCAGCATTTCCCAAAGCTGGCGGCGGGCGCTGGTCATGGAGGCACCTGGACACGAGGGTCTTCTGTGGCTGAGTATGTTTGAAGGACAGTGGGTTACACAAAATCTACCCAGTTGTATGGTTTTCATTGCAGAACTTATCAGAGCCTATGGTGTAGGGATGTCACTGTGCACCTCTAAGAGGAGGGGACTAGAATAGCAGCATTGCCCAGACCTACTGGGCCCCAGCACACTTTGTCTCCTAGAAGCACCTTGGGAGCCAAGATTCTGAAGAACTCCCATTAGCAAGTACCGCTGTTGGGAGACTGTGGTCCACGCAGCCGAAGTACTAAGGACCTGGGTTCTGGCCACGTCCACACCACAGGCGCTTCTGGCCTTTGATATGGTCACTTCTCTCCCCGGTCTTTGATTCACTTGTCTCTGCCAGGGTGGTAACAGACCCTGTGGTGCTCCCCCACCCCCCAGCCTGGCATTTAGGAGCTTCTGCTTTGTGGCCCTTGCAGGGGGCAGAGATCTGTGATATGGGTCAGTTCTCTGGAGTGACTCTGTGTAGTAATGCGGTTAAATCCAATTAAGACCCCCCACCCACCCACTGTCCCAAGAGCCCTCGGGCGGCCTCCGCCTGTGGGGATGGTGTCCCCGGTGTGAATGTTTTCAATCACATGTCTTGAATTTGGAACTGAATTTGGAACGTGCAGAAGCCATTCTGTCAGTGGTGCCTAGGTTTCCAAGAGAGCCTCCAAAGCTCACCATCTAACCAAACTATCATACTTGAGATCTACCAAATTTAAATTTTAAGTATGGGGTGGGCAGGGCAAAGGAAGGACTATAGAACCAAAGGAAAGAGAAAAGTCTTTCCTCTCTGGTGGGGCTACAGGGGGCTGATCTCAAGTAGAGCTTGCCTTCGGCAGTCTCTCTCTCTCTCTCTCTCTCTCTCTCTCTGCCTTCCCTGCACCTCTTGCCCTGGTGCCAGTTTTTCATGCTCCCCCCCAACCCCCAAATACCTCTTTCTCCAGGAGTGTCCCACAACCCCAAATTATCTTCCCTTTATGTTCCCCAGTCCAAATACAGCACCACAACCAGCATCGCACTCCTGGCCTTTAGCTGATCTCAAATTGTAGTTAAGAATGAAGCTCCTTGAACTAGTTTATACTAATATGGAAATGACTAAAAGACCCTCATCCCTCCCACAGGAAATCATTTAACCCAAAGAAATCCTTCCAGCCAGTGGGATTTTATTGGGACCCCACATGTAGTGAAATGACCACAGGCAGTAGGGACAGCAGGGAGGAGCTGTGCAGGGTGGCTCTGGGCACAGGCCCCACTTCCCAGTTCAGCTCACCTGCATCTTCCCATTCTCTTCTGACCTGAGACCCCTTTTCTATGCTCACCAATGGAGGACCTAGCAGTACTGGGGGTAGGATGAGGAGCAGTGGAAAACCTTTTTTTGTGTACCCATGGAGCCTTTCGCAAGTTGGATTCTGTAGGGACCAGAAGCGGTAGGTCCTCTAAGTACATAGTCTAGGGGGAGAAAAGGGGTCTGTGGATGAATAAAAGAAAAGGGGTGGTGATGGAGACTTGGAGGACCAGGGGAGAGGGTCTGGGGCAGTGGAAGGAGGTGATAGGGACCCGGGTTTGAATTCCAGCCCAGCATGTATTACCCTGGGTCACTTGCTTAGCAGCTCACTTGGCTCAGCTGTGAAATGAAGACCCTGCGTCCTAGCCTGGCAGGCTGTAGGGCCCAGCGATCGTCCCGGCTCACTGGTCTGCTCTGCCCTCCCCCAGGTCATCGATAAGAACTCAGGCGGATGGTGGTACGTGCAGATCGGTGAGAAGGAGGGCTGGGCCCCCGCATCCTACATCGATAAGCGCAAGAAGCCCAACCTGAGCCGCCGGACCAGCACGCTGACCCGGCCCAAGGTACCCCCCCCCTGCGCCCCCCAGCAAGCCCAAGGAGGCTGAGGAGGGCCCTGCGGGCTCTGCGGAGAGCCAGGACTCCCCACTGAAGCTCAAGTACGAGGAGCCCGAGTATGACATCCCCGCCTTCGGCTTCGACTCAGAGCCGGAGCTGAGCGAGGAGCCCACGGAGGACAGCGGCTCAGGAGACAGGCGGCCCAGCCAGGCCCACAGGCCCTCACCCGCCTCCTCGCTGCAGCGGGCCCGCTTTCGGGTGGGCGGCTCTTCAGAGGACGTGGCGCCAGAGGAGGAGACCATCTATGAGAACGAAGGCTTCCGGCCGTGTGCGGAGGACGCCCTGTCAGCCAGACGCTCCTCCCGGGACAGCCAGTCCCCGGGGGGCTCCCCTCTATCCCTGGCCAGGAAAAACTCCCCCAGATCGGGCTCCCCCAAGTCGTCCTCCCTCCTGAAGCTCAAGGCGGAGAAGAATGCCCAGGCGGAACTAGGAAAGAACCCCTCCTCGGCCTCTTCCTCCTCCATCACCATCAACACCACCTGTTCCTCCTCCTCCTCTTCCTCCTCCTTGTCCAAGAACAGCGGGGACCTGAAGCCCCGTTCCGCCTCGGACGCAGGCATCCGTGGCACCCCCCCAGTCGGGCCAAAGCGGGATGCCGACCTGAAGGCGGGGCTGACCTCGTGTGCCCGGGCCAAGCCGTCAGTCCGGCCCAAGCCGTTCCTGAACCGAGCAGAGTCCCAGAGTCAGGAGAAGATGGACATCAGCACTTTACGGCGTCAGCTGAGACCCACGGGACAGCTCCGAGGGGGTCTCAAGGGCTCAAAGAGCGAGGATTCAGAGCTGCCCCCCCAGACGGCCTTTGAAGGTTCCAGTGAGGGGTCCCGAAGAGGCTCTGCTGACCTCATTACCCCTCCAGCCGCCACACCCCCGTGTCCCACCAAAAAGGGACCGGAAGGGCAGGCCACCTCCTACACAACGTGTAGTGCCTACCAGAAAGTCCAGGACTCGGAGATCAGCTTCCCCGCAGGCGTGGAGGTCCAGGTGCTCGAGAAGCTGGAAAGCGGCTGGTGGTACGTGAGGTTTGGAGAGCTGGAGGGCTGGGCCCCTTCCCACTATCTGGTGCTCGGCGAGAACGAGCAACCCGACCCCGCTGGCAAAGAGCCAGACACGGTAAGCCCCAAAAACAAGCAGCACGAGGGCAAGTCCGACAGCCTGGAGAAGATCGAGAAGCGGGTCCAAGCGTTGAACACCGTCAACCAGAACAAGAGGGCCACGCCGCCCATCCCCTCCAAGCCCCCTGGGGGGTTCAGCAAGACCTCTGCTGCCAGCGCAGTGAAGCTGAGGAACGGTGTGCGGCAGGTGGCTGTGAGGCCTCAGTCGGTGTTCGTGTCCCCGCCCCCCAAGGACAACAACCTGTCCTGTGCCCTGCGGAGGAATGAGTCGCTCACGGCCACCGACGGGCTCCGAGGCGTCCGCCGGAACTCCTCCTTCAGCACCGCACGCTCGGCCGCCGCAGAGGCCAAGGGCCGCCTGCCCGAACGGGCTGCCAGCCAGGGCTCGGACACACCCCTGCTGCCCGGCCAGCGCAACGGCATCCCCGTGTCCCCTGTGCGCCCCAAGCCCATCGAGAAGTCCCAGTTCATCCACAACAACCTCAAAGACGTATATGTCTCCATCGCGGACTATGAGGGGGACGAGGAGACGGCGGGCTTCCAGGAGGGTGTGTCCATGGAGGTCCTGGAGAGGAACCCCAACGGCTGGTGGTACTGCCAGATCCTGGATGGGGCAAAGCCCTTCAAAGGCTGGGTGCCCTCCAACTACCTGGAGAAAAAGAACTAATGGTGGTGGGTGGGGGGCAGGGGTCCATCCAGCCTGGGTGTGGATGAGTGGTGGGATGAAGACAAAGGGGAAAGGGAAAGTGGGAGGGGGTGGGGGAGGACGTTAAACCCTGCAGAATTCGTGAGCTCTGCCGTGCTCCCTTCCGGGCTGTCCCCCGCTGGCTGGCAGGCAAGGTCTGGCGGGGACCCGCGCGGAGCAGGGAAGCCAGCGGGCACAGGCGCACCAGGCCTGGGACCAGAAGCAAGAAAGCTGAACCCCGTGTGGGCACCTCAGTGACTTGGCCAACAGACCCGGCGGCATTTGGGACAGGCCAGGTGGGAAACTCCGATTGTGCCTTGGCTGCGGATCTGGAGGGGGCCTCCGGGACCTGCCCCTGCCCCCAACCCCAGCCTGGTTTCTGTGGCTAGCACCTCGCCACTGGAGGTCGTCCTCGGATCGTCCTAAACCTGTATTAGTGAATTATGCTGGTTTCCCCGGGACTGCCGCCACCCACCTCGGGTGGCACTGGGGCTTGAAGGTGTCTCCTGGGAGCTCAGCCTCTTCCTGGGCCACGTCACCTGTCGGTGTATGTCGGTTCCGCAGGTGCCAGCAAGGACCACCTTGCTTACCCATCACTGTCCCTGGCCTTGAGAAGGGGGTCGACCTTGCCTGGGGCACCCCGTCCGTGTCGGACCAGCAGCCCCAGAGTTCCCAGAGAGGGTGGGCAAAGCCGTCAGTTTCTACACCGTCTGCACAGACTTTATTTTGGGTGTTTCTGGGTGGGCAGTTCTTTTGCATGTTTTGGGAGAGGTTTATTGATTTGGGGCTTCTATGTCAGCCCTTGGGTTTTGGTCTTATTTTAGGGGTTGTTCGGGGGCCCAAGGGCGGTCAGCCTTATGGGGGACAGGACGAGGAGCAGGTGTGGCTTTTCTGTTGTGCTCTTGCCGGGAGGTTGTTGGTTTTGTTTGCGTTTCACTTTCTCTCCCTTCACAAGCCAAAGTCCTTTCATTTGGTTTCCACTGTTGCGGACAGAACCCAAGCATGGCGTTTGCCGGAGGGCGTGGGCACGAAAGGCCCAGCTCCCTGACGCAGCAGGTGCCCCAGTGGGGGCAGAACCCCGCCCCCCAGGAGAGGGGAGGGGCGCATGCAGGAGAGAAGGCAGCTTTCAAGCTGCTGGGTGAGCATCCTTCTGCGTCCATTCTCCCACCTGGGCAGGACCAAAACCCTTCCTTGTGAACTGTGGAGCAGCACCCAGCACCCCCACCGAGGGCTGAGGGGGGCCCCAACTGGGCGGCCGCTGCCAGCCACCCCCTCACACATACACAGTGCCACAGGTATCCAAAAAGATGGAGGACCCCCAGGCTGGGAGCTGACCCAGTCTCCCCAAGGGGCAGTGCCCCCTGTGAAAAGAGGAGAGAATAAAGTCCCTGTCAACTGTGGGTTGTGTCTTTCAGTCGTTGACGTTTTGGAGGGGACCCTCTGGAAGCCTCAGCTTCCCTCAAGGACTCCCCCTTTGCTGGGAGTGGAATTCCACACGTGCCTTTTGATTGTGGACTGATCGGGCTTCGCGGCCACCGGCTCAGCTGCCAGAGGCCCGGACAAAGGGTTGGTGTTCTCTACAAAGGAGGAAAGGCCCTCCCTCTCCCCCTGCTCCCCACCCAGGCAGTGTATGTTGCCTGAAGGTCAGCACGGGACCCCGTGTTCCGTGCCTTCAGTATCCTACCCAGCGCCCCCGCCCCCGGAAGCCTCGCCTGGGGACCTCCCCAGCGCTCCTCCCTCGCTGTACACCGATGCCTGGCAGCTACAGCAAACCGTGCCTGTTCTTTGCTGACGGGCCATGGTGAGATTTGGTTTCCTTTTGCTTTGTGAGTTTGTTTAAAATTGAAATTAGTTCTTTTCTTCTGCTGGACAGTATTAAATAGAGCAGGATTCTGAGTTAATCTGCTAGGTTGCAGTACTAATGGTAGTGGTTTAGTGTCTTCCTATTAATATTATTTGGACTTATTTGAACAATAATGATAAAGAAGTGGTTCATTATTTGTTAATTAATGCACTTTACTGAGGTGGAACGGGAAGAAACCCAGAGAGCAAAGTGCATTCCTTAAAGATGCAGTATATACTTTTCTCATTTTTAAGCAGCACATATTTATTAAAAGAAGAAGAAGTAATTTATGATTATTTAAAATAAAATTTAAAAGTAGAGTGACTATTGGGTGATAGGACCTTCCGCGTAGCCGTCTTCCGGGGGGAGGGCCCCCGCGGCCTGGCTCCTCCACCGTCTCCACTGAGCCAGTTCAGCCAGTAACGTGCCCGCCAGGCCAGGGGGAGGAGCAGGATGCATCTGCCAAGCACAGAGCATCTCAGTTGGGACTGGACCACAGTGTTCCCCAGAGCCTGCCCTTCCTCACTGCGCTGCCCCGTGGGGCTCTCCAGCACCCACGAGGCCCACATTCTCTGAGCTCCCCTCTCTCTCCTCGATCCCCAGTGCTCTAAGCGATGGTCCTTAAACGTGACCTTGACAGTCACTCCATCCCATTCCCTCCTGCTACTGCAGCCCAAGAACAGGAGATTACTTTCCCGAAATCATGGAGCTAGTTAATGGCAGAGCACCCCACCGCATCCATCCTCGCCCTCCTTCCCAGGCCCGTTGTAGTTTATCGTGTGGTCAGCATGTTTACATGGTGACATCCAGCATGGCTGGGAGCTGCTCTGTCATCTAGGAGAAGTGGGGGATGCTGCCACCTGGTGACAGCGTGTAGATTTGGGGCAGTGGAAAGGGATTGCCATGCCCCATCTTCACACCTCACTCCGCCCCCCCCCACCACCATCATCCCCTGACTCACAACACAGCACAAATCCTGCAAACCCAAAGAGAATATGAATACTTGAAGCAAGAAGGGTGCATGCCAATCCCTCTCGGACACGGCCAGCGAGCGCCAGGCCTCGTGCCCCTGGACTCCCAGCCCCACCCAGGGCAAGAGGACCTTTCCCTGGAGCTACTGAGCTGCTTTGTGATGTTGGAGGGTCCCACCAGCAGCAGGTGGAGGGAGGGAGGGGCCTGCGGCTCTGACCCATCTGGAGGAAAACCAGATCAGACTAAAAAAGGAAAAAGAAAAATGAAATCTCAGCAGTGTCCAAACCCAGTTTCCCATTAGTTGTGATTGAAAATGTGAGATGGCATTGTATTGCTGTATACTGCAACTTTAATCATAATGAGCCCTTCTGAGGTCATTACTGAGCTTTATATAATGCCTGAAGATGCAGCGTTTGGTGCTTTTTCTTTCAGTTTAAAGACCCTTTTCTTTTATTATAAGGGGGGGAAAATGTCTTCATCTCTCTCCCACTTTGAAGCAGCGGGCCTGGCCAGGGTCCCTGGCCCTGCCACAGCTGTTCCCACTGGGCCGGGGGTCTCCGGAGGTGGCAGGAGGGACTGGAAGGGGCAGCCCCAGAGGCGAGCGTGCTGTCTGCCCCTGGCTGTGGCTCGGCCCTCCACCCTTGGCCTGGCCCCAGAGGCTTCTCTTTCTTAACTCTCGATTCTCCATCTTGACGAAGGCATTATATAGAATCGTTTTAATCACTTTCAGATGTTAGAGCAGCATATTTTACTGGTATTTATATCCATCGCTTTCCTCAGCAAGGCATGTTACTACTTTTATCGTCTAAGGAAGAAAGACAAGGGAATTTCGGTCGAGTGTTATTTTCATATTACTAGTATTTGCAGAGTAGGCGTAGAACTATTTAAGTTTAGACCTTGGTTTGGTAGTTTGTTTTAAGGAATAAAAGAAAAAGATAAAGTAGCCCCTACTTTTCCTTTTTTTTTTTTTTTTGTATTTAACTAATATATTACTTCTTTAAGGTTTCTCACCTCCCCTACCCTTCCGAATACTTTGCATTCTCAACCAAAAATGAAAACAATCTGAGAGGCAGGAAAAGTGCAATATTACCGGGGGCTGCCAGGGCTTGTTGGGACGGTGGTGGGAGCTCAGTGGCCCGGCGTGTCCGTAGGAGGACGTGGGGCTGTGGAGCAGACAGGTGACCTTCTGGGTGTTGATCTCTTAACCCTCCTCTATCCCCCCCGCCCCCCGCGAGTTGGCAGAGGGCAGCCCCTTTTTCTGTTGGGTGTTCTCCACCTAGGAGGGATTCAGGGATGTGGCTCGGGGCTCTTGACCTCCCGGGGCTCTGGCCCTTGGAGCAGAGCAAAGGACTCCAGGAACAGTTCCTTGTTTGCATTTCCATTACTTTTCAGCCAGCTGCCCAGAAAGACCTGTCTTAAAAATCACTCCCAGCAGCCCTGTCTCACCCCAGTCTTCTGATGTGTGGGCCATGATACTTTTGATGTATGTTTGAGTCTTTTTAAAACTACGTAACCTCAGTTTGGTTTATGGGCAGGAACCCTAGATGTAACCAAATCCTTTTTCGGGGGATGTGGGTGCCTTGAGCCCTACAGACCCCAGCGAGACACCGATTCCCACAAGCCTGCGGCTAGGCCTGGTGCTAAGCTTGGGCCACCCATTCATCTCAATGACTTCAGCCTGAGGAGGGAGCCCTGCCTCTTGCTTAACACCCTGACAGTTCCCAGAGGGCCTTAGGGAAGCATCCGAGGGGCCTACTCAGGTCTTTGCGGACAGCTTACCCCAACAGCCACCAAGCCGGCCTCCTCCTCACTTGGCGCAGGTCGAGAAAGCAGCAGGATGGGAAGTCTCTGGGTCCAAGCCCTTGGAGCTCTGCCCTTCAGGGCTCCAGGGACGTCCTTGCTGGCTTGTGCCCTCCATCTCCAGTACTGTATGCTTGCTGCTCCAACCCCTCGGTTTGGTGAATTTCTGTACAAACGTGGATCTGTGTGCCCAGAGGGGGGCCGTACCCCCGTGTGTGGGTGTCTCTCCTTGGAGTATATACATCTATATGTCCCAACTTTGAGAATCTCAATGCAGAGCTCTCTGGAAAGAGAATCACCCACATTGCTAAAGAATTGAAATTCCCTCATTTTTTTGAGGGCTGTGTGTTGAGAGAGAGTGAGTGTGTGTGTGTTGATAATTTCCCACTTGAACTAAATAACACGGGGTTAGAGAACAAATACCGGGCAAGCTGTCTCCATTTTATAAGTCCTTGGCATTGGGCAGGCCCCATGGGACTCGCAGTTTCTGGCAGCAAGTGTGTTATTATTCACACGTAATTTTGGCTGGAGAGTGCAATGTGTCTTTTTTTTTTTTTTTTTGTAATTATTTTATTATTTTGTTGGAAACTTCACACTGGCATTAACAGATCTAGCAGAAGCAGCCTAGGCCATCATCCCGGGCTCCAAAATGAAGCTGTGGAAGAGAGAAGTCACTGGGTATGGATGCGCTGAGATGGTTGAACCGGGTCACCACCTCCAGACGTGCTGTCCAGCAGGCTGAGCCCGTCCGCTGCCACCGTGCTTGTCATCGCTGCGGGAGGCCCTCGGTTCCTGTTTCTGAGGGTGGTCAGGCTGCTGGGGGCGAGAACGTGCTCAAGGTGAGGTCAGTACACCAGACTGCACGGCCCAGCTGAGCACATCATGGGAGCGGTGTGGGGTGCTTTTTCCCTTGACCCAACGGAGCTTTTGGCCTAAATCATGATCCCTATTTGAGGAAGCCTCGGTGGTTCTCAAGTTCTGCAACCAGAGACAGTGACAGGATGGGGCTACTGACCTACAGCCTTGTTTCAGGAAAAGCAGCCTCATTGGTTTTCGCTTCCCTCTTGTTTTGTCCTGCGCACCTAGATCCACAGCCAGAAGCTGGGCTCACTGGTGCTCGCAGACCAAGTAGAGGGCTCTACATTCTAGGGCCTTGATCCAAACCTGCCTGTGAGGTTGGGGTTATCATGCGATCTCCTTTCCCCAATCCTATCTTTTTAATCTTGGGTTTGCACTTGACCTTGACAATCAGCCCCCCCTCCCATCCCAGTCCTAGAACTTAGTGGCCTTAGAGAGTGGGTTTCTGAAGTGAAGGTCCCTCCTTTGTTCCCAGTTCCACCCTGGCTAAGGGCTGGACCTCAGGAGGCGAGAGGAATGGGGAGAAAGCGTGTAAGAGAATTGTTCGAAGGCAGAAGGAGGGCTCGAGCACGTTGGAGGCAAGCGAGAGTCACGTTGGAGTGAGGAGTGTGTGCATGTTTGGACTGGCTGGGGCTTACCGTCCCTTCCTGGGAAGGTGGCTTCCAGAAGAGGATGTCTTCTAGGCAGAAAGGGAAAAGTGTGAGAAGGCTGAGAGAGGATTTGGAGTCTGGAGTTTGGTCTTTATTCAAAAGAAGGAAGAAGTCAGTTCTGAGTGTTTCAGGAGAAAGACAGCAGGTACAGAGGGAATTTACTGATTCAGCCTCCAAGGGTCCAGTCAGAGCAGGGTGAAAAAGCCCTAAGATTTGGCCAGAGAAACAGACAACCTGAGGAGATAGCTACTTTCTGGGCTACAACCTGGATCACCAGTATGCTGGTAATGAATAGTCACTCATTTACTTAGTGGAGATGGGAACTTGCTAGCAACAAACCAGTCTTTGAGTCTGGAGGCTCTGGCTCCAGAACATTCCTCCGTCTCCCAGGTTACCAGCAGGTTTTGCCCACATCCCTTTGTCTAATCCAGAGCTAGCCTCTTAAATTGCTTGAACTGGTTAGAGTTCAAGAGTATTGGACAACCCATTGACCGTAATGGGTTGTCCAGTAATGACCCATGACCCCCAAGCATGTCTGGGAAGGAAGTTGCCTCATTTTTTTTTCTGTTGACACCAGTCATTCTGGAGTATCTCTCCTGATACCTGCGGTAACTTGGTCTGCTGAGCTGGCTGCGCAGGTGTGACTCAGAAGAGAGGGGGGCCACACACACTCCTGCATGGACAGGCCCTTTCAGTTTCCATGGCCTGTCACCAGGCCACCTTTCCGGAAGCACCTACTTAGGAGAGAGAAGGGTAAACAGAGCCACCATTCTTGGATCTGCAACTTGTTTTCTGCAACAGGTTTTCTTGAAACCCGGGATACAGTCTAGGAAAAGGGTTTCACTGACTGTTCCTGAGAGGTCTGTGGGAAGGTGACTTCTGAGTGAAGATGGGAGTGGCAGGTCCCTGGAGTATGGTTTGGGGAGCGTGTGGTTGCCTATGAACTGTTGGGTGTCTCTGGGGCCCCAGAGCTTTGGGGAGTCCTTCACAGGGCCCACTGAGCCCCTCACAGCTCCTGGTGGGCTCTGCAGGGTCCAGAGGAGGCTGTGCCCTCTTCTACCCATAGCAGAGAAACTAAAGGTTAAGGCAGTGAATTCAGTGCAGTCGATTTGAGTGCTAAAACATTTCCAGGATCAATGGTGGTGCTAAACTATCTCCATGTTTCTAATATTTTTAATAGTGGGTTTTTTTTTTTTTAATTGTTCTCATCACAAGAATGCAGTGTCCTTGGGGATGGGACGTAACCCCTTGGCCTGCCACTTTCCAGGTGTCCTTTATCCTGTTGACGGGACTCTTTGGTCTGCAGAAAATATTCTGTCTTGGCATGCTTCTAGACTGTAAGATTTGGGTTGTTTTGTTTTGTATTTTGTTTATGTTTACATCTTGTATTTCCCTGAAAACTAAATAAAGTTTTTGGCCTTTTTAACTGAACAGAATCACCTCTTAATTCTCCCTGCCATCAGAAATGCCATCTGGCTGCATGGCAAAAAGCACCTTTTGCATCCAGAACACAGCATGAACTGCACGGTCCCGGGCCCCTCTGAGGACACTGGAGGGGCGGGGGGAGGCAGGCCACTTTTGTTGGTGAGAGCCATGCTCAAGTTTCCCTTCCTCCCCACCCCCATACCCCCTTCCCTGCCTATAGGAAGCTTCTGGGCTATGGCCAAGGCTTAGAGAGGGATGCAGACCTTGGGGCAAAAGACCCACATCCAGCAGGCCTGCCTGGCCCCTCAGCTTGGAGCCCCGGGCACTCCCCAGCTTTTGCTGGACACCAGTAAACAGGGCTGGGCTGTCCTTCTGTAGGGACCAGAGCACTATCCCAGGAGAGACGACAGGAAGGCAGGCATGCTCTGTGCTGGAGTCCCAGCCCCAACAGATGAGCAAGATTCCCACACTGTGCCTAGATCTGCTCCACCACTCCCAGCTTCGACAGCCAACCAGGTATACTCAGTACATCGAGAAAGTTTCACTAAAGGTCCAGGGCCAGAGGCCTCCCTTTTCTAGGCTGCTGTCACCCCGTCAGTATGGGCCCCTCCTGACCTGCGTGATGGATTTGTCATCCTCCCATTAGCCCCTAGGTGGCAGTGCCACCCCACAAGGGTGTAGGGCCAGGTTTGGGCCCACCTGAGCCTTAACAGAGAGCTGAGGAGGCCTCAGGGACTCTGTTCCTGCCCCTCACGGATCCAGGGATCTGAGGGCACCAAAGGGCAATGGCTTCTCTCTTTCAACTTACAAGGCTTTCCTGGCATTCTGGCCCCTGCTGTTCAAGCCCCCAGGTCATGCTCCTGTCCCCCACTCCAGGGAGTCTTCCCTGCTTGTTGACACCCGACCCTTCCCCTTCCTCCCCAGCCCCATCCTGGCCCTCCCTCCCCAGCCCTCCGCACAGCACAGCACAGCCCTCAGGCTGGTACGAAATCACCTTTATTCACAATCACAGCGACCCAAGTTCACAAAGGAGGCAGCAACTATCCCAGCACTAACAGAGACAGTGACACGGATGGCTTCCTCTCCCCCAAACCACAGGCCACACAGCTCCTACATCTAAGACCTTCCCTTGCCTCTGAGAGGAGACTCCTGGTGGGACAGGGCCACCACCTGGCCCACCCTACCCTCGACTCCCACGGAGGGGGTCTCCAGGGTCAGTGACTGGGAAGTGGAGACCCACAGTGGAACTGTGACTTCCTGGAGGCCCACTGCAAGGTGGGGGCAGTCAAAGGCCCAGGCTGGCGTTCTGACCCCCCCAGTGCTATCCCACCCAACACCCCAGAGCATCCCCTCACCAAAGAAGCCCCAGGAGTCCCACAGAAAGTCTGCTCTCGTCCCCAAACAATCATTTTACAGAGGTGCCTGCTGAGGCTGAGGACTCTGACTCGGCCACGACCACCCCGCTGCCCAGTGGCCAGGTCTAGAATCCGAATCCCACACTCTGCCAGCCACAGAAGGAGCGGTCTTTGATGGGCATGAAAAGCCATCAGAGGGGGCAGAGGGTTGGGAGGCTGGGGGGAAACCAGGCCAAGAGTGTGGGAGCAGGCGCCAGCCCACAGTCTGTTGGGTAGGGCTGGTGAGGTGGGACAACTAGCCTAAGAGCAGGGGTCGGGGGGGGGCATGCCATCCCAGAACCAGAAATAACCCACAGTGGCGAGGACCTGGCCCCTTCCCTCATCTTTCCTGAGGGTAAAGAGCCTTACTAAGAACAGCCCCCCCAACCCCTACTGCGAGTAGGCCCTCTCAGCCCCATTCCCTGACCCAAGCTCGACTCCCCTCCTTCAGCCTTGCCAGAACTGCGTACCTCCTTGTGGAAGGGGGAGCTCCCTCCTGACATAGCTGAGCCAACTCTGATGACCCTGCTGCAGCCCGGAGAGGAAGGGCACTTTGAGGCTCTGGGAGATCCACCAGCCTTAGGACACTAAGGAAGCTCAGTTTATCTCCCTAAAATAGACACACTTGGACAAGAGTCCTCCCAATTCAGCCTGTTTTTATGGAGTTCTACTTCATGGTAAGCAGAGATGGCTATGGACTTGGGGCTGGAGCCTGGAGAAGATTCTGAGAGCTACCTCTGCAGCCCTTTCTCGCCAGGCACTCTGCACACCAGGGCAGCATTTCTAGGGGCCCCAGGGGATTGGCAACTCAATCATACCCCCCCAAAAAACAACCTGCAAACCAAATAAATAAATAAATAAAAATAAGAAAAATGGCTGGTGTTACCCCCAGGGTACCCCACCCCCACTCCAGGGTCCTGGCCTCACCTGGGGATACTACAGTCTGAGTAGCAGCCAGGCCCAGGACAGCACTGAGATCCGGGAGGACAGGTCTCAGAGGGCAAAGGCAAACCTGCTCTTAGAGAACCTTCCAGAAGACGGGCACTACTCTCCGGCCTACAGCAAGGCTGTCCCTGGGTGGCAGCATCTGGCAAGATGACTGGGGCAGAAAGGCTATGGCCAGGAAGGGCCCTTCTGCATCTCAGCCAGGGCACAGGGTCAGAGACCCAGGCCTGTCCATCCACCCACCCTCGGTGAGTGGGAGAGGGGCATGGCATGGGCGCTGCAGCCTGCCCAGGGTGAGAGGTATCTGCCGGCCGTACCCTGGCCGTCAGGCCTGAGGGGCAAGGGAGAGAGGAAGAAGGTGGGTACAGGTCAGAGAGTAAGGCAGCAGCTGGGGCTACCTGCCTGGGGCTGCTGTGAAGCAGGTTGTACCCTGCTCAAGGACAGCTGGCTGAAAGAACAAATGGAGACTGACGTCCAGGCCATACTCCGAAGGCCCTAGCTCAGGGACACATCTGCCCAGAGGAAGGGACATGTTTTCTAATTCTCACATGGACTAGAGGACTTCTTAGAAATCTGCCCCAGATGGGGAAGGATTAGGAGAGGCTGAGACCCCCATTTAGCCCCTCGGCATGCAGGGTAGAGTGGGTGCAGAGAAGGGAAAGACAGGAAGAGCACGGACTCCTCCCCTCCCCTCTGCTCGGCAATTTGTTTCTGCCCCTCACCTCCCTGCCTGATACTCCCTTTCTCCCCAAACCTTTGAGGGCCTCAGTTTCCCACGTTTAATGAAGAAAGGAAGAGTTTCCAAAATGCGGAAGAAGAGAAGGTGCCCTGTGGGCTTGCCCCTTGGCTGGAGTGGGGCCAAAGCCTACGGAGGCAGGCGTGCAGGCTGGGGCGCCACGAGGGGCTAGGAGCTGCGGTAGGTCTTGATAATGTCCTTGATGGGGCGGCGGCAGATGGGGCAGCAGGCGTGCAGGGCCTTTTTGAGGCGCAGGCCACAGGCATAGCAGAGGCACATGTGGCCGCACGTGTAGATGACCGTGTCCACGGCGTGCTCATAGCAAATGGTGCACTCATCGCTCCACTGTCCTGTGCCTGGGGTCACTGGCGATTCGGGCAGGCTCACTGGGGAGTTGGGGGCCGTCCCTGGGGACAAGGGGACACCAGTCAGCAGGTACATGGTCCAGTCTGGCCCCAGGTTCACGGGAAGAGAGCCCCCGGTCTCTTGTCCCTCCATCGATTAGCATCTGCCTGTTTCCCCTGACAACCCACTTCCTGGGTGTGGGAGGCCCTGATGAGGGGCCAGGGTGCCCTTGAGGCAGTGAGAGGAGAAGAGGGGTGGAGGAAGGCCCCCGCTGAGCTATCCTTTGTTCTTCCCAGTGTGCTAGAAAGTGCTCTGGAGAAAGGTGCCCAGCTGAGGGACAGGGTGGGATTCACCCAAGAAATCACCACCCGGGCACCTGGGTGGCTCACTTGGTTAAGTGACCGCCTTCAGGTCAGGTCATGATCCTGGAGTCCCAGGATCAAGTCCCACATCGCGCTCCCAGCTCCATGGGGGGTCTGCACCTCCCTCTGATCTTCTCCCCTCTCATGCTCTCTCTCTCTTTCTCAAATAAATTAAATCTTTAAAAAGAAAAAAAAAAAAAGAAATCACCATCCAACAAGGGTTCACCAAGCGTATCTCCAGCTCATCCAGTGCTCAACTCTGACACGGGGGCCGCACTCCCGCCTCAGCCAGGGGTCTCGGGTGTGGGGGTCCACCAGGGGCACCACGGAACTGCAGTGGCCAGCCTACTTACCGCCCGCAGAGCTCCCCAGCGGTCCAGAGCTGCATGTGCTGAGCAAGGGGTCGGAGAGGCGGCTGCCCAGGGCGCTGGGCGAGGTTGGTGTGGAGGCAGGGGAGCAGGAAAGTGATGGGACGCCCCGCTCTGCCAAGATGGTGGAGCCTGCACAGGGGGAAGGAGGGACGCATGAGCCACTGAGGGGCCCACCGGGAGAAAGCGTGACTCTCTGCCCCTCCTAGAGGGTCCCAGGAGAGAAAGGGCTGACACAGCACCACCACACAGCCCAGCCACTGGGCGGGCTCAGGGCAGGATTCCAGAAAGAGGCCCACTGCCCTGCCCCAGCTCTCGGTTCCCACCCACAAACTGGAAGGCCACTTCATGCGCTGGTGTTACTGCATCAGCAGTGTCCAAACGAGCCCCTGCCTGGAATCCCACCTCTACCCTTCCTACGCACCCTCACCTTCGAGGTTTCCCATGCCAGCGAACAAAGACCCCCTCCTCCCGCCTGGCATGGCCCTTCCAGCCCTAGCCTGACCCTCTGGGTCCAGGCCCCGTGCTCCCTCTGTCACTTCCCCCCGGGTATCACCCACCGTCTCAACTACAATGGCACCTTTCGGGTGCCCTTCAGCATCTCCCAAGCTCATTCTGTGCCACATTCTCTCCTTCCTTCCCTCCCTCTTCCTCTCCTCACCTCCCTCTTTTCTTCCTAGCCCTCACCCCCGCCACTCCTCCCTTCAACAAGGTACCAGGTGCCTACCAGGTACCATCCACTGTGTAAACATAACCCTGAGAACAAGACCAACAGAGCCTTTGCCCCCAAAGAGCTAACTGTCCAGGGAGCCCCTTGGGACTGTCCTCAAACCCCCTCCTCTGGGCAACTTTGACTACCCCCCAAAACCACATTATTTAGCACTGACAAGGCACACACACCACATACATGGGACTAAACTACCACAAAGCTGGGGTATTATTTGTTCTTTGCCCAGGTATGCAGCTTTGTTTCCCCAGGTGATGAGCTTCCTGAGAGCAGGAAATCGTATTCACCTGTGACTCTCCCAAGGCTCTAACATACACCCCTACACATAAATGCTCCCTGAGATCCTTTTATCATCACGTGTTCTAAGTCAATAGTCACTGTTTCCAAGGATATGCATTAGATAGCCACATGGGTTTTCTCTGGCGTTAATAGTTTTCAAGTTAACTAGCCTCTTCTTTCAGAAATTCACACCTCCTAGTTTTCTTGCCTTATTGCACTGGCTAGCATTTTCAGAACAACTGTAAGGCATCCCCCTATCATGTTCCTGACTTTAATGAGAATGTTCCTCATATTTTGTCATTAAGTATGAAACTTAGTGATCGTTTTGGAGTAAAGGAAAGATCCTTCCATTCTTAGTTCATGTAGGCCTTTCACAAAGCACAGCACTCCTCTGTAAATAATTACCCTTCACACACTATTCACTGGTTTGTTTTTCCTTTGCAGTCCACAGGATCCCCAAACACCAATCTGCTGACTCAGATGCCCAGTTCTCTTACAGCCCAGGTGCACTCTGTTTGGCATACACTGTTTAGCATGTATCTGGATGATTACTCTTAAACACCCACATTGGCCCACTTACCTCTCAGGACATTTAAGTCCTGATTTTTTGGTAAGCTCCTCCTGTGTCTAGTAAGCCTCTCTGGGAAACGGGAATCTCAGTGGAAAGCTACTTATCTAAGATGGTGCTGAGGCAGGATAGTGCCCTCCCCTTATACAATTCCCCTCATCTGAGGAGCAGTGTCTCCCAGTGAGTGTAGCCAAGTAGTTTTGTTATTTTGTTTACCTCAGCCTGATTTTTTTTTTCTTCACCCCAGTCCGATTTCTTTTTATCCCATCCTAAATTTTCACCCCAACTTCTTTCCTTCCTGATTTCTTTCCATTCCTTCCCAATTTATCTTCCCTCAATAATAACTGCTTAGTATCTTGCCTCATTTAATTCCTTTTCAGATTTTTTGGTTCACTCTGTCTTCATTTGGTCTTTTTCCAGAGTAGGAAGTCCCCGCTTATTTTATCTGATTTCACAAACTCCAACATAGAATCACCAACAACAGCATTACACACGTAAATACACATGCATTTAGTTACTCACGTGTGCCTATACACAGACATACCAATTTTAGAGCATAACACACATTCACTTGCATACACACATTACCCTGTCTACAAGCCTCCTGGGGTGAGGTCTAGGATGGGGCTATGAAGCCCAGAGGTCTCCAAACTTGCCTAAGCAAACCTATTTAAAGAATTCAGAGGGGTGCCTAGGTAGCTCAGTCGGTTAAGCCTTCAACTCTTGATTTCAGCTCAGGTGTCATGAGATCACGAGATCAAGCCCTGCATCAGGAGCCTCCTTGGGATTCTCTCTCTCCCCCACCCCCTCTGCTTTCTCGCTCTCTAAAAATTAAAATCTTAAAAAAAAAAAAAAATTCAGATGCCCAGGACTTAGCCAACATCTACAGAATCAAAACCTCTGCAGGTGGGATTCAAAGATATGTACCAGGTCCTCCTAATGAATTTAATGGAACTAGCCCAATCTACCGCAGCTGGTTAGGAGGCCCACTCTTGTAAAGCATGAATACCTGTACATTCTGGGGAGACAGAGGTCCCTGGAGATGCTTTATGGAAAAAAAAATTAGTTTAGAAAAAGCTGTACATTGGGGCAACTGGATGGCTCAGCTGTTGGGCGTCTGCGCCGTTGGGCATCTGCGCTGTTGGGTGTCTGCCTTCAGTACAGGTCATGATACCGGGGTCCTGGGATAGAGCCCTGTGTTGGGCTCCCTGCTCAGTGGGAAGCCTGCTTCTCCCTCACCCTCCCCCTGCCTGTGTTCCCTCTCTCACAGTCTCTCTCACTGTCAAATAAATAAAATCTTAAAAAGAAAAAAAAAAAAAAGCTATACTTGATAACCACCACTGCCCGCCTCATTATTAAAGATTCACACTGCAGGGGCACCTGGGTGGCTCAGTGGGTTAACGCCTCTGCCTTCGGCTTGGGTCATGATCCCGATGTCCTAGGATCGAGCCCCACGTCGGACTCTCTGCTTAGCCGGGAGCCTGCTTCCTCCTCTCTCTCTGCCTGCCTCTCTGCCTACTTGTGATCTCTCTCTGTCAAATAAATAAATAAAATTAAAAAAAAAAAAAGATTCACACTGCATACTAAAGGCTCTGAGAAGTTCTGCAGTAAAGAATCCCCAACTTTTTCCTCACAGAACACTATGAGAAACAACTTTCACAAGTCCACATCCACCAGTCCATTCAAACTCTGTTCATTCAAACCCAGGAAATAACGGCCCAGACCTCTGCAACCCCATTTCCTCCAAGGCCCTCTGCTCGGATTCCCCACAGGTTCCCAACCCAGGCACCACAAGGCACAAACACCTGGCTTCGGCCATACCAAACTCTTTCCTCTCTAGACATGCTGCCGCCCTTAGGAGGCAGAGGCTTTAATTCCCATTTTGGAGAGATGGAAACTGAGCCTCAGAACGTTAACTGCTGGTGGAAACCTTTTTTTTCTCATTTTTAAGTGGCCACTGAGTTGTTTATGTACCTGTGGGGACATGGCTTAATCAGATTCTGGGAGTGAAACTCAGGGATCCACACTTTTCTGCCCGCCCCCAGGATGCGGCTGGTGAGACTGAAGGACAAGGTCCAGAGAGAGGCCACCAGAACTCATTTCGGTGCCTGTGACTTGGTGGCAAGACAGCGCGAGGCAGCGGGGCGCGGCGGATTCGTCCCCTACTCCTTCCCCGGATGGGCCCTGTCCTCCAGGAAAGGGCACGGTCGCTGGGGCTGTCGGAGGGGCCCTCGGGGGAGGCACTCACCGAGGATGCGGATCTGCGTGACGGCTCCGTGCAGGCCGAAGAGCATCCACAGCGGCTGCGTGGCGTCCACGCACAGCTGCATGCCCGCCGCGGCGCCGTTGTGGCTGAGGTGCAGCTCGCCGTCGGCGTTGACCACCAGGCCCAGGATGTCGCCGCTGTGCAGGGGCCCGGGCACGCGGCACACGGCCCAGAACTCCTTGCGGTCCGCCAGGGCCTCGGGGCTGAAGGGCAGGTCCGCGGGCCGCAGCGTGCCGGGGTCGCACGTGGTGACGCCGAAGGAGAGCGCCCCGGGCCGCGCGCCGCTCGAGCGCGTGACCTTGATGAAGATGGTCTCGGCCACGCGCACGGGCCTGCTGGTGAAGACGAGCGCGCGCTCGTCGCGCCCGTGCTCCAGGCGCGCCACGGTCTGCTCGTCCAGGATCCGCACGTGCGCCCCGGCGCGCAGCGCATGGAAGCGCAGGTCGCCGTCGAGCTGTGCGGGCAGCGCGCGGCTGTGCTGCGAGTTGAGCGAGTTCTGCGGGATGGGGCAGCCGGCGGCCGGCGCGGCCTCGTCGCCCTCGGCGCCCGGCACGTTGAGGTCGCACAGGCTCACGGAGAGGCGCGCCTCGTCGGCGTCGCGCCGCAGGGACGGCCGCCGCAGGGCGGTGAAGGAGCGCGGCCGCAGGCAGTCCGGGAGCACCAACTCGCTGTCTGCGGCCGGGGAGGGGGAGAGACAGGGCGACTGTCACGCGGGCCCAGCAGTCCCCTCCTCCCCCACCCCATCACCTGCGCGCTTCCTGCGGCCAGCCTTTCCAGTCTGCACCGTGAAACGGCACTGTGAACAGCGTGGAAGAGGCTTGTGGCGGAGGCTCAACTGCAGGTCGGGGAAACAAAGTCACGAAGACCTCTATTTGTTTAAGAAAAGGATGGGGGCTGGAAGGAGGAGCACCAGATTAAAAAACATTCCTTCTACATGCCACGCTTATAAAAGTTTTTTTGTTTTTTTGTTTTTTAATGAATTTAACTCCCTTTTGATCCCCTGCAGCTAGACAGCAGTAAATATTGCTGAATGCACTGCGGACATCCTACTCCCTTCCCCAGAAAACCTCTTTGCATAAATTGTCTCATCTTACCCTAACAATTACTTCTTGAGTTATCATTGCGCAGAAGGACACTGAGGCTGTGAAAACTTAAGTAAATTTATCCGGGATTTCCTTTTGAGAGTGACTTAACTAGAAATCAACCTCTTTCTCTTTTTAATCATACAAGCAAGATAGACTATTTTGTAGGAGAGGCAGATGAGCAAAAAGAAAAAATAATCACCTCTCAGCCCACCATCTGGGAAAAAATATTCTTTAATATTTGGGTGAGGACCTTCCAGCTTTTTTCCCCCATTATATTCCTGTTACTTTTTCTAATACAAAAATCAAATCATGCTATATAGACTCCAGTAGTTTTTAACCTTTTATGGGTAACAAATCCCTTTGAAAATGTGATAACTTTGACCTGTGTCCTCAGAAGAACACATATTCTTCCTACATTCTGTGGATAACTTCAGGACATCTGTGAATCCCATAAAGCCATCCATGGGCATGGACTCCAGGCTAAGAACCCTGCTATACAGATTTCCTTTTCAAAACTAGCTCTTCCACTATGTCCTGAACACCTTTTCATGCCAATAACCATGTTTCCAACACCATATTTTTTTTAATGGCTGTGTTATGTCCTACTTTATGGAGTCCTATCATTTATAATAAAAGTCATCATGCATGATAAATTACCCCTGCATTTCATCCTTAAAACATCCCATGGAAGTGTTCCCATTATGGAGATAAAGCTCAGAGATGTGACGTGACAGCCACCAAGTGACAGATCCGAGAATGAAGCAAGGTCTGTCCAACTCCCCATATCACATTCTTGGATTTCAGGCCCTCCTTCTTTATTGAACCTGCACCCCCTCTGTGGGAGTCATAGTCCTCAGATTTGGCTAGTGCCACTGTAGACCACATCACGGGCCAATCCCTCCCTGGGAGCCTTTTCTCTGAGCCTCCCCAAGGGAGGATCTGTGCTTTCTCTCTAGGACCTGGATAAGGATGGCTGGGGTGCTGGATTTGAAAGCACATCTTGGAGGACTGGACTAATATGGGCAGCTAAGGCCAGAATTCAGCTCCAGCTAAATCTAGAGACCGTCTCTAAAGCCTCCTTGTTTTTGTTCTCCCCCTGCACCTTTCAGGAACAGTGTTGTTTGGGCCGCAGCAAGAGAGGGTGTTGTCCACCACTGCCCCCACCCCCTCCCCGACCCCCCACCGCCGCCTGCCTGGAGAAGCCTCTTGGGGCCTGGCTGGTTGGGATTCCCAGCATCGTGCTTGGCAAGAAGGAGGGAGCCAACCGGAAAATGCGATTATTCCAGGGAATTGACTCTGTGACAGCGATGGTGCAGAGAGGCTGGGGGCTGCAGAGAGGCAGAGGCAAGGTGGCCCGAATAGGAGGGGGAGGCCTGAGAGACGGTTGTGGGGACCTGGGACAGGCTGTAGGCTGACTGGGGGCCCCGGAGAACAGCCGCTGCTCCCCATACCTTAGGCATTGCGGGCGCTGGCCCTAGACAACTCCAGTGTTGGAGATGGAGAGGAAGGGACAAGGGCAGCAGGGTGACAAGAAAACAAAAGGCTCAGAGATGCCAGCCAGAGCCTATAGGAAGGAGACTGTCACAGGCCTCGCACACACACGTATCCCCACACTCCCCTCCCCACCTCACCCCACCCCGCACACTCAGGACACTCAGTCCAGGGCTCATGGAGCTGGGCAGACCGTCAGCACAGGCTTCTGAATGGGGCTGGATGTGTGCTCCCCAAGCTCTGCCCCTTCAGGGGTCCTTCTGTACTTAAATGTGGCTGCTACTGGGCTTCTCAGGCAACCCGAGCCACTGCTGAGCTCCTCTAAGCAAGCAGTTCCTTCTCTTAGACTGAAATCTAGCTCCTTGTATCCAAGGATCTCTTGGATAGATTTACTTAACATCTCAGGTTCAGTGTTCCTCTGTGCCAGTACTACCTCTGGGGTAGTCCCGTGGAGAAAACACTCCCCTCAGGGAATACTCAGACCCACCACACACCTTCCCACTGCTTAGACAATGAGCAGAACCAGACTCAGTGCTCCAGATGTTCCCTGACCCGCCCAAGGCACAGTGTGGCCACCGCCTCCCTTGATATTTGTGCTAGACTTCTCATAATGTAACCTAAGGGTATTTGGGGTTTTTTAGTAACCCGAATCCATATACTGGTAGGCAGGACAGAAGCATAGTTAATTAAGTGTCAGGATTTTGAAGTCATTAGCCGAGGTTCAAATCCTAGCTGCATCATTTTCTGTCCATAGCACCTTAGATAAATAGCTTAACCTCTCTAGGCCTCTCTTCTTCAGCCGTGAAGTCGGCATTCACTGAGGTATATAACATCTGTACTCTAACACCCGGCTCAGCACGGATGCAGTGAAGTCCAAATGCAGTAAGCTACAGAGGGCCCCTAGCAGGTCACCTTGAGGGCACCTTGTAGTCACGAGGTAAGTATGAGCCACTGTTATGGTTTACCCGCCCCAGGGCTCCAAAGAGAGTGCATGAGCTCTGGGGTGATACAGGCCTGGGTTGAAATGTCCAAGCCAGCACTTGAGCCACCTTGCCTCCCAGCCCCAGGTCACTCAGCTAGAGAACGGGGGGAATCACAACTGTATTGCGATGATGACATGGGGGTCAGAGGTAGGGCGGGCAGCCCCTGCGACTGAGGTACTTGACAACTTCAGGTACCAGTGCCTACTCAGGTCGTCTGCCAACCACAGTCAGGTTCCCCCGCAGCAGGCAATGAGCGTTCGGCACTGGACTGTAGGACTTCACATGGGTCATGAATGGCATCCTTGACTGAGGACCAGGAAGGAGAAGCTACAAAGCGGGGATGAGAGGGGAAAGAAGAGAAGGCAGGAGGAACAGCAGGGGTTAGGGAGACAGGAGGAGGGGCAGGAAAATGACCCTTTCAGCCTTGCTTGAAATCTTGGAGGAGTCAGGCGGAAAGGTACAGGAGATGCTGGGAAACAGCTAAAAATGGAATCCCCGGAGCCAGTGCCCAGCCCAAGTCTGTCTTCTCTCCCAGCCAGGCTGCCCCTCGGGGTCGGAAGCAGCTACAGGCTGCTGGCCATCTCCAAAATAAGCATCCCCTCAGTGTGCCCAGCTGTGCCTGAAATAGATGACACTGGAGACGGAGCAGCTGGGCAGGGCGCCCTCCTCAGAAGGGCCAGCGAAGGTCAGAGCTGACTGAAAGCCAGGGAAGGGGCCAGGCCCCCAAAACCACAGGAGAGTGACCTGGGGCCAGGCTTAGCCCAGGGTCCCCGCTTGGAGACAGGGCAGAGGGCAACCTGTCACCCCAAGGATGGGCTGGCCCATTCAGAAGCAACAAGTTCTACCCCCCGGGCCAGGGACACATGGCTGCCCACCTTGGAGGTGTTTATGTCGGGGCCCGGAGCAGGGAGCGGCGCAAGGCCACAGGAGATGCTGCTCGGCTGGCAACCCTCTCAGTGTCCCGGCTTTCATCTTTCGGGCAGGAATTTGTCAGTCTTCAGCTCCTGCAGAATCTGGCGCCTGGCGGGGCGGGAGAGGGAGTGGCGATCCTTTGCGCCAGGGAGGAAATAACCAGGCCCCACAAGGCCAGTGAGGCCAGGGCCAGGGTTTCCTCCCCTCCAGGTGGCACTCAGGTCACCCACTCACTGACCTGCTGTGTGCCCAGGCCTAGGCAGTGGGTAAAGAGAAGAGAAGCCAGCACCTGGGCCCCAAGGAGCCAGTCGGATGTGGGAGGATCAAAGCTTGGAGGCGTGAAAATATTTGAATATAATTTCCTTACAAAATTCTTAGTGTCTCCAGAGGAAATCTATTTCTCTCTGCCAAGCTCTCACCCAGCCTTGCCTAGAATGTCCCCAGGAACAAGAAGCTCACCACATCCCAAGGCTATCTGTCCCCCTTCTCTGAACAACTACAGCTGTTAGGAAAGCTGTCCTTGCATGGATCCAGAAGTGTCCCCCATCCACTCCTTGGCTCCCCCTGAGCCTTCTCTTCTTTAGGATAAATACCCTTTTTAAGATAATGCTCTCCAACCGAGGCTGGGGTGCCCTTCCCGTTTCACAGTGAGTCTGAGACAGCCTCTTGGAAGAAACAAGATTTGTCCTGGGCCCTGAAGAACAAGAGAGTTCAGAGTGACGGACAGAAGCGAGGAGCGCTCAGTGGGAAAACGGCGCTAGCAAATGCCTGGAGAACAATCTGAGGCCAGTGAGGAGAAAGGGAGAGGAGGAGAGGAGGGGCCAGACTGAGGGCACTGGGGCCAGCTCTGGCAAGGGACCCACTGGACCCACAAGCTGCCAGCAGTGCAGGGCAACCAAGATAGGGCCAGGGCACTGGTGCCAGGGCCCTCAGGGCCAGGCAAGGGACTCCTTCAAAGCAGGGCCGCCCATCAGCCCCAGAGTCTTGTTTGTTTAGATTCCCACCTCCCCAGCCCTGGCTCATCTTTAACCAGGGGTCGGCCCGAGGCAGCAGGCTGGCTGGTGGGCGGGCATCTGCCAGCCCCTGTTTGGAAGGTGGTGCTGGCCCATTTCCTGTCTCCATAAACATCCTCCTGTTGGTCAGCACCCAGCACGGGGCAAGGGAAGGAGCCCCAAGGGCAGGAACATGGCTTGGATGGGTAAGGGGTTTCTCTACCCCTCTGGGCAGCACCCTGAAACCCACACCTGCCTCCACCCTCTCCATATACACCCAACCGCAGGAAAGCTAGGAGAAACAAATATTTTGTGAGGCTCATGGAAGGAAGGGTAGAATGTCCCAGAAACACTTGGAGTGTTTCTCTAAGATTCATGGACAGAGAATCTTAGACATATAGATTCTGACTCATCTGGTTTAGTGGTTCTCAAACTTTTTTTTTTTAAAGCAGTGAAATCCTTTTGTCCAACAGAACCAAAATCTCTGGTTCAAGTCTAAGAGGAGGTCACAGAGCCCTGCCAACTCAGCTGCCTCAAAGATGCCTCTGGAACCCCAGTGTCCCAAGGAACTCAGCTGGAGAACCATAGATCTTGTTCCAAGAAACAATTTAGAGAGCATGGTTTGAATTTCACCCACATACAGGGACTTGGTTTCAAGGCTTCCCGCTCTAAGGAGAGGACTGGTTTGTGAGTTGTCTATTTGGTGGGGTTTTTAAGTTAAGTATCCCTTTCTAACCTACAAACGATAGCCGTCGCCATTTGTGTAAACACTCTTCCACATCCTTGAGCCTCACAGACTCTCCGAGAGGTAAATGGCACATGTCTAATTATGTCCAAACAACAGACGGGGTGGTTGGGCCACAGAGAAGCTGGAAGGCTTGCTCACAGCTAGTGAGTGGCCATGTCAAGTCTTGGCTCAGCTCTCCTGCTTCTGAAATGTGGGCTTTGTCTCCAGTCCTGAAAGGTCCCAGCTTCTCTGCTACACACCCCCTGGCCCTGGGACCCCCTGGTCTCTCCAAAGTGCCTCAAAACTGTATCTTGGGCCAAAGAGATTGTAGGTGGAAAATCTGAAACTGCCATTTCTGGGTATTAGAAATAGTCTAATATTGCCAATCATATAAGATCGCACTTTTCATATATTCATTCTGGTTTAAAACAAAAAAACAAAAAGCCAGAGTGCACTGTGAACAAAAGAACGAGACAAAGCCCTCAGGAGCCTTCAGGGAACTGTGAGGCAGACAGACTCACTGCTGAATCAGGGTGCTGGGCACCCCCAACTTCCCCAGCCAACACTGCTAGGGCTCTGGTGGCCTATCTGTGCCCGACATGTGCTGCTGATCCCTGACATCCTGAGCTCTCATGAGCTCCACCCTGGAAGATGGAGAGTGGCCAACTCCCCACCCCTGGGAGATACCCAGACTTAGCAGGGGGACCAGGTGGACTCACATTTAGAGAAGCTAGGAAGTGAAACAGCCCACCTTCCTGGGCCCAAGGCCCAGTTCTCCTGAGCTGTGTGACCCTGGGCAAGTTATCAGATCTCTCTGAGCCTCTGTTGCCATATCTGCAAAATGGGCACAATAATAACATTCCTTACAAAACATATGAAGGGCTTATGATGTCTTCTTAAAAAGCAGGACAGTACATGATGCAGAACTGCTGGTACCACCGAGACCTCCACGTGCCTCGGGTGGTCAGGCGCAGGAAAGGTCGTCGGAACAGGGGAGATCAGGGCTTCCTGGTGGAGGGGAGGGCTTGGTGATGAGCCCTGATAGGATCAGCAGAATTGAGGGTGAGCAGAGAGAAGTGGAAGGAAAAGTCCCTGAAGCAGGAGGAACAATAAAATTTTGTTTTAATCAAGAAGAAAAGAAAACTAGCAAAGAGGAAGAAATCGCCATCAGCATCCTCCGCTCTTTCCTGCATCCCGAGATTCGCTTGACTTCCTTAAACTAATATTTGCCTCTCAGCCCCTGGCAGCCACAGCTGAAGGTAAATATTGGTTTAGTCCAGGAAATGGAAGCCCCAGATGACAGTGTGGTCCTCTGTTGCCCAGTACGGTCACACTCTTTGTGCCGCCCAGCTGATGAGCACCCTGAATGGGAGACCTAACCCAAGGCCGTATCTCCAGAGAGGGCCCAGCCTCTCGCTGCAGGGAAGCCAGGCTGGCTCGGCTGGCCACAGACCAGCCCAAGAGCAGCCTGCCCCTCCGAAAGCTCCCCTGCCTGAGCATCTCTGTACATCTCCATCCTCAGTAGGCAGGTGTTACCAGGACCTGGGAGCCTCTGCCTCAGCTGGCTGAAGCAGAACGCCATGAGCTCTTGGGAGCCCCCTAATGCCCTCCTGAGCTCAGCCACTACCGTTTGGACGTGGTGATATCTTCTCACACTGACCTTACGCCCAGATCAGCCTGGAAGATAGGAATTCCAGGCCCAGCCTGACTTCTGACTAGCTGGGAGAATTTGGGCAGGCCCTCTCCCATCTCTGGGCCACAGCTCCTCCTTTTGAAAGACTTGACAGCACGGAAGCCACCAAATTTTCTGCTTTCACGGCTCTCCTTTGACACACGCGCCTACCCCCTTCTCTACAAGTCACCTCTTCGCTTCGCTCCCTCCCCCAAAGGCTCTGTTCCCCGATGGCTAATTCCCCACCTCTGAGCCTAAGCACACCCCTCCTGTCTGGCCTCAGCTGTTCCTCCCCAACCAGGCCTTTTTTTTTACCTTATGTGGTTCCTGACTCGAAACTCATCTCCTACAGAAAGTCCTGGATTACTCCCCACCTGTACCACCCCTGTGCCACACAGTTTTACTCTTCAGCCACATTTCCCTGAAGAACTGGATTTAGGTCACCTCAGAGCAGTTAGATGATGACCCTTAAAATAAACACTCTTCAAGGAGAGGGGCTGGATTTTCAACTCTTGCGTCTCCCCTGCCCTCCCCACCCTGCACAGTACGTGGGCTGTAGGGGGCCCACAGGGGATCAGGAGACCCTACACTTGAAGTCTGGGTCCACCAGCTTTCTGCCAGGACCCACAGAGCTGCTCTTCCTGAGCCAACATTTCTGAGAAGAGCAGGGAGACCTTGAAAAACTGGGATAGGAGCTTATCTCTCTAAGTATTAATCACCCCATAAAACTTGTGTTTATTTGCTTGCTGGCAGGTCCCTCTTCTTGGAGGTAGGAAGCTGTTATTCTTGGAAATCCCAGCCCAGGCTTGGGCCAGGGCACCCCGAGGCCAGAGGTGATCTCCTGAACTCCAGCATGTCGGGAGCCTGGAAGGCATGAGGCAGGCCTGCAGAGGCCGTGGTGGGGGCACCGGTGGGCCTGGCTTCAGTTCAGGCAGTGGGGGGTGGGATGGCGTGCCCGCCTGGAATGGTCACTGAGAGACAGACCCCAGCCCCTGTCTGCACTCTGTCAGGGGAGACAACCCATCTGTCCGTGGCCTGATTTGCAGATCTGCTGGGTGCCAGGGGCCCCAAGATATCTCTGATCTGAAGAGCAGGTATGGGCCAGGTAGGGTTTGGAGAGTTTGGGCCGTAGATCCCACAGACAGACAGGAATGGAGGGGGCAGACCTAGCAGGAAGTCCCTAAAGATGAGACACTGGTTTGGTGGGCAATCGCCTCAGGAAAGAAAGCCCGTCTTCAGAGCTGCCAAGGCAGAGAGCAACCTCTCAGGAGATGGAGAAACTCAAAACTGGCTGAGGAGGGAGCACAGGGAAAGCCAGAGGCACTGGAGGGATCCGGGCCAGCTGTGGGGAGTTGGGAGGGGTGGTAAGCATTGAGGAGGATGGGGAAGGAGACTGACCCCAGGACTATATAGGGCAGAAGGCGGACCCTAGAGGGGAGGCCACCGAATGAGGGTATAGAGCAGCGTGCCAACCTCTGAAGAGATCTTGGATCTCTTCTGTTTTTACACCAAAAAATATGAGTTTAGGAAGAACAAAACAAAGAGATATTTTAATCTGCTAATTGAATTCAGGGACCAACATCAGTGTTTGAAAATGCCCAGGGATTACTGTGATTTACAGCTCGGACAGGAATCTGCTGGGACTTCAGGCTTACCCAAGGTGCCCAGAGGAGCCTGCTGGGAGATCCAGGTGCAATTGAAAAAACTTCCTGAAAACCCATTTAGAGCCTAAGAGGGGTAATAGGGCCAGGCCCGGGGAGACTGCCTGGGCTGTGTCCCAAGGTGGGGCCCATCAGATCACTCTCCAGGTCACTCTCTGGGCCCCAGAGGTTTGGAAGCCCCATCTCACCTAGCATGTCCCCTTCACCATCTCCTCCCTACCCTTCCCGGACCTTCTAGACCCCACCTAAGCCCCCTTCTCCAAGAAGCCTTCCTGGACTCCATCCTCCCTCACTGACCTCAGCCTCCTCTGATTTACTGCCTCCCTCCATACCTAACCTGCTGGAGGTTTACTGGGGAAGGTACTGCAAAACACCCAGTTCAAATCCCAGCCCCACCACATTCCTACACAGGTAAGCCAAGCGTTCCATGGGTCTTAATTTTCTCCCTGACAAATGGGAATGAAAAAACACTCTGTCCAGGGCCAGCTGCTGAGGTTAAATGAGATAGCTGGATGGAAACCATCTCAACAGATGGAAAGGATCCTATGACCACAGCTCTAAACAATTTACTGTCTTCTCGTGGGTTATGCCCTGATGGTGTCTGGAGCGCTTGTTTTTCTCTCTGATTTTCCAGTGAGGCTGGGCTATCTGTGAGGGAGACTGGGTCTACCTCACTCCCCACCACTTCCCTTCATCTAACAAGCTACCTGCCCTCCCCACCACACTCCCCTACTGAGCATCCAAATAATCCTTGGTGTCTTTCACACACCAGACACAAGGTTCTACTCTGGAAAGAAATCGTGGTAAGACATGGTTTCACCCTGAAAGCCTTCCCCATCTTGGGAAAGACCTATGGATGGGCCAGAAAGTTCAGCCGATGCCTCAGTGCTGAGAGAATCCCAGGCACCATGTGGTGGGACCCAAGAAGCAGAGAAGAGAGCTCACTCTGGAAGGCTTCATGGAGGAGGTAGCTCTTGAGCCAGACCTTAATGCCAGAGTGGGATTTTTTATTTCTGGGGACTGTAGGAAAAGGCATTCTTTGCTAGGAAAGGGAAAAGCAAGAATGCTGCCCCTACTGCCTTTACCCCTGTCCCAACAAGACTGTAACTTTTTTTTAGAGATGAGACACTTCTGTCTCCCACATGTACCCCCCCACCCCTGCCCGGCCCAGGGGCTAAGTCATAGTATTCACAACCTCTTCACAGATGAGAAGTCTGAGACTCAGACAGAAGTGTCCAGGCTGGAACATAAACTCAGGCTCCAGAAGTCCACTGCCTGGAAGCGTGAGGCCCTAAGGACACGAGAGCAGCCGAGGGTGTTCACTTAAACTTGGGTTAAGCTTCGCCCTCCCCAGGATGGATGGGGAAGACTGACGGTCAGTGCCTACCTCCAGTGTGTCAGCTGCTTCCTGTAACTTGGCTCGTTAAGCCTCCAAAAGAACCCTGAAAACAATTTACTATTACTTACCCCTATTTCACAGATAAGGAAACTGAGGCCCTGCAGCTAGTACAGGGTGAGGCCCGAAGCCGACCTGGGGCAGAACCAATACTCTTTCCGCCTCCAGCAGGAGCACCCACTGCACAGAGCAAGAAGAGAGCAGCTCGTTGTCGGGCAGCCTGGGCTCCTTCTTCACTTACTAAGACCTGGAAGGGCTTGCTTTCGGGCTCTTAACTTGTCCACGTGAATGTGTACTTTTATGGAGTTGAAAAACAGAAAGTACCCAAACTATTAATTAATAAAAACAGACTGCTGATGCTTGGAAGTCAACAGAAATGCTTCTGACAATTACTCATTTGTTTTTACTTTCACTGCCTTTTTTACTCAAATGAAGGTGTTTTGAAAAGAGCTTCACTGTTCCTTGGCTCTGAAGCCAGAAAGGAACGAAAGGGGAAAGAAAAAAAAAAGGTTTTCCATTGCATCCATGATCCATGGCGTTTTTGTCCACAGAGATGGAGGCAGGGCTGGGAGCTGGGACAAGCAAGCACAGGCCGGGCACTGACTGTGCTGGGCGCTTTATTGACAGCCTCTTGAGTTTCCCTTCATTGCCCCACAAACCCATTTCATAGATGGGAAAGCTGAGGCTTCTGCTGGCTCTGCCTGGAGACACAGCCGTTTTGCCCGTGAGCTGATGTATGTTCAGAGTCAGCATGTGCACAAGGGAGCAAGATGAGAGCGATCCTAGACCAGGAGTCAGGTGACCTGGATTCTAGTCCCAACTCAGCCACCAGCTCAGCGTGGGACCCTAGGAAACCTGAAACTCTCCAAGGCCCCTTCCAGCCCCGGAACCTTGGGGTAATGGGCGCCCTCGCCAGGAAGCCTGGCTCCTTAGCACCCCAGGCTGCCCTCTGCTATTCTTCCTTGCCTGATTGCTGCCCTCAGTAGGGAGGCCCTACTCACCCTGAGCACCCAGGAGCCCCCAGAAAAGTCTTAGCCACCCCAGTGCCCTCTGCTCTCCCTGCTTACCCCATTCACTCCCATCCCTGCAAGAAGCACTGGGACGGGGTTGGGCCTCCTGGAGGGCTGCACAGCCCAGGGGCCAGGGGCTCACTTGGAACTGAGTGCTGGCTGCCCCGCTCAGCTGCGGCGCCTCTGGCCAATGACTCAACCTCCCTGAGCTTGGGCCTCGTCTCCTCAGACCACACTAAGAGTCTGCCTCCCAGGGTGGGTACGAGCCCAGCAGCAACGAAGTGCTTGACACACAGCAAGTCCTAGCTCAGCTGTGGGGTCGATGATTAATATTCATGACTTCTTGGAGGCGGAGGGTCTCTGAGGCTGGTTTCTGATGAGGGTTATATGCTGCTCAAAAGCACCACCTGAGGGGCCTTGGAGGGCAGGAATCCCACCCCGGAGCCTCTTGCCCCAGCTGTGGGCACGAAGGATGGGTGAGTTCTGCAGGACACAGGAAGGCTCCCTGAGCTGTCCCCGTGCCCACGTGGCCCTGGGGCTCTGCCAGTGGGGGAGAGGTCCGCATGCCAGAGGAACCCGAGCAGCGTCACACCCCAGCACCTCGGAGGCACGGGGAGCGGGCACTCACCAAGCAGCTGGACGCCCCGTGTGAGGCCGTAGACATCCACCAGGGCCCAAAGCGGGTCGGCCGTGCGGACCCCGTTGAAGAAGAGCATGGCAGCTGAGTCGTTGATGCGGTAGAATACGCGGCCCTTCTTGTCCACCCAGAAAGCGATGATGTTGCCCTCGTTGGCAAACTCCTCGGGCAGCGCCTTGGCCCAGAAGCCGCTCTGGGACACCAGGTCGGGGCAGGCGTACTTGGGCAGCGAGTCAGGGTGGATGCGGGACGGGTCCTTGCTCGTGAAGCCCAGCCGCAGCGCCCCGCTCCAGCAGCACTGCTTCTTGGTGATCTGGACGGGAAAAGAAACCCTCAGAGGGCGGCCCCTGCCGGGCCCAGCCTCTCTAGCACCCACCAGGGCCCAATGGGGAGGGAGTGGGTCCTTCCCAGTGGACCACCTGGGGTGGACTCCCCTGCGAGGAGTGGGGGGTTCACGCCTCCCTGCTGGCCTCCTCTCTCTTCTCTGGGAACCTTCCCACAGGCTGGTGACAGCTCATGGAGGTCCCCATGGCCACACCCCTCCCCCACTCCCGCTCTGTCCCACAGGGAAGGTTGAGGAAGGAGGAGTAAGAGGGTCCAGCACGAGGAAGGTGAGGAAGAGCGCGAGTGGCAGCACAGAGGACGAGAAGGGCGGGGTGCAGCGGGAGCGGGAGGCATTGCTGGTCCCCCGGATGCGCCGAGAGCAGAGAGGGAAGCCCCACCTTCAGCCTGACTTGCTCGTAGATGAGGACCGGGCGGTTGCTGAAGGTGATGGCATTGCAGAAGCTGGCCTGCCTCTTGACGGCCTTGTGGCTGAGGTCCATGAGGATCTGGGAGCCCTTGGTGTGTGGGTGGAAGAGCAGTGGTGTGGCTGGGAGCCCCCCGCCAGGTGGTCCCGGAGCACAGTGCTCCTGCTTGTGGTGGCGTCGGTGAGAGGTGACAGGGAAGGGGCCCCCGATGGAGTCTGCAAAGGAATGAGCTACGATGACGAGGCTGTGGCAGAGACCCCTGAAGCAGCAGAGGGCTGGGCACAAGCAGAAGTTGCTCATGGCCCAGGACAGCCACCATCACTGAAACTCACCCGCCAGCACCTTTGGCCACCATCTCTTGCCACAGCCCCCTTCGCCACCTACCACTGTGTAGTATCCATCACCATCAGCCCTGGTCCTCTGCCTGTCTCCCACCACCGACTACAAGCTACTGCTACTCACCAATACTTCTCGCCATCTACCCTCCACCACCCACCTTTGTGATAAACCAGCATTTATTACCAACATCCACCACCATGCCCTGCCACTCCCCACCACCATCATTTTATTTTATTCAACCAATATTCATTACAGACCTACTTAATACCAAGCCCTGCCCTAGGAACGGGGCATACAGGCAGGAAACACACATGGACCTTTCTCAAGAAGACAACAGCCCAGGAAAGGAAATAGGACATACGCAGGAATCACGATAAAAATGGCCGACAGTGATTAATGCCGAAAGGATGGAACGGCAGGTCACTTCTCAGGAAGGTCTCCTGGAGGAGGGGAGGAGGAGGAGGAGAGGGCATGGAGCTGGACTGACAAGGCTAGGCTGCAGTGCACATGTGACCTTGGAGCTGCCCTTGGAGACCAGCAGAGTAGCTGGGCTCCAGAACCACGCCCATGGCTGCCCTCCGTCAGGGCCACCCCTCCCCACCTCAGGCAGCCCTCCGGCTTCATACCACCCACACCCGCCACAGGTGGGCCTCAGCACCCAGGCTTCCTGATGGAACTCAGATTGGCCTCAAGAACCTCTGGCCGCGAGGCATGCCACTTCCTCCTGCTGATCGCTCTACCGCACCCCAAAATGGGACAGAGGAAAGGATGGGGCGTGGTCCAGGGGAAGGCACGTTACAGGCATGTGGGGTTGGTGTCCAGGAGACAGGGCAGCGATTAGAAGGAACGTGGAGGAGGTGGCAGGTAGCTTGTATCAGTCACTCACTGGCTGTGTAACCTTAGGGATGTCACTTCCCTGCTCCAGCATAATGGGTAGCTGGAGCTCTAAGACATGTCTCAGCAGCACCGGAAGTATTAACGCAGTCTTGGCAGTTGGGGACAAGGAGAGATGTTCATTTCTTCCCCAAGATCTGTATCCTGTCCATGAGGAAGGGCAGCCCTGCCCTGTGTCATCAACTTGAGGAAAGAGAGACATGGAAGGTGGGAAGATGGGGTGGGGGGCGTAGGAAGCCACAGAATGGGACAGAAGCCTTCTGGGAGGTGTCAAAGTTTGGTTCCTCCAAGGCAGAGATTTAATAATGTAAGAAGCTCAATCAGCATCAGGCCTTCTCAGAGGTCTTCCACTCCCTAAAGAGGAGGAGAGGTGTCCAGGAAGGAGAGGAAGACAGGAAGGGAGGAGAGAAGGAGAGAGCAATATCCTGAGCTAGGAAGACCCTGACTTCGGTCCAGGCCATATTTGTATCACTTTGCATCGCTTTGCATCTTTGCTTCCTTCTTCCCAAAGGGCCCCAGACACCAGCGTCCATGGTCCATGGCCAGCCAGACATCCTGCGCGTGTGAGGCGGGGCTGGAACAAGGAGGAGTTCCTCTTGTTCCCACTAAGAGAAGAGACTAGAATCACATGACAGTGCTCAAGGCCTTTAAAGCCACCAAGCAGTGAAGGTTGGAACTGCTCAGAGGTGACCCAGTCAGTCTGGGAAGGATACCTGGAAGAGGTTGGGTGGCCCCTAGAGATAGTACAGTGTAAGGGAGGTCATTCCAGGGAAGGGGGCTGTTGGGATGAAGGACAAAGAGTGGCCACAGGAAACCTACAGGTGCCCTGTCTGGAAGTGGTATCCTTTGGGATAGGCCAGCCTCAGGCACCGCTTGACTGCTGGTTTCAAAAAATACCAGCTGGGGAAAGGGATTAGAGATTGTGGTACAGGTATACAATGGAATATTACTTACCAGAGAACAGGGAATGGACTACTGATATGAGAGGCAACATGGATGAATTTCAAAATAATTATGCTGAGTGATATAAACCCATTTTTAAGAAATAGGCAAACACAATCCATGGAGTAACTGTAGGGCTTCTATTCCTTTCGAAACAGAAACCTATACCCCGTCCCATTTGTCCCGATCTGAGAAATGCACACTAAGGGCTAGTGATAACACATAGCCTGGAGGTCACCTGGGTGGGGGAGGGGGAGGGATTGCAAGGGGCACAAGGGAATGTCTGGGATGATTGATATGTTCACCCTCTGGATCGTGGTGATGATCTCATGGGTGTATACGTATGTAACCCCCCCAATTGTACACTCTGAACGTATGTCAATACAACTTACAACTCAATAAAGCAGGTTGTTAAACCTGTTGAGCCCAGCAGTTGATCACAGCCTCTCCCACAGGGCGACTCTCCAGCCTCCACTCAGGTCCCATGGACCAACCACAAGACCTCAGCTTCCTTCAAAATGCTCCCTCTCCTTCCCACCCATCCTGGGTGGGGTCCTAGGGTTCTGCAAAAAGACCCAGAAAACACTGACTCTGGGCAGATACGGTGGAGACACCCAGGTCCAGAGATCCAGGCCCTGGGAGGACCATATCCCTGGGCCTCCCTTCCACCGGAGGACTTTGGGTGGGCAAGGGTGGCACAGGACCAGCTACCCTGGCTGACAGCAAGACGGATGGAGAAGGAAGGTGAGGGAAACCCTGGTCCCTGGGACACAATGAGCACCCAGACGGGTGACCTCACATACAACTATGGGTACATGAAGGTACTCCAGACCCTAGGAGACAGAGACTTATTTCTTCCCTAATCCCTTGGGTCAGGAATCACACGTTTACACACGTACCGTGCACACACACATATTCATGTCCACAGGGATGTATGAAACGGCACGTGTAGGACACAGGTCCAAGCACCCATGGACCACATACCTCTAGTAATATGGACAGCCGCGGGCCAGGCCCTGAACGGGGAGTTGATGTTCACCCACCGGTTTCAGCCTTAAGGCAAACTCTAACTGGAGAGAGGGATATCACTAGCCCATATGACTGATGAAGGCCCTGAGCCTCAGAGACACTGAGTGGCTTGCCCCTGGTCACCCAACTGCCACAGAGAGCCTCCAGCGGCCGAACGCAGGCAGTCCCACGGTGAGGCCTGTGGCTTCGCCATGAAGCCCCAACAGCCACAGGGGTTCTGTGTGCTGGACACATTCTTTTAAAAGCATATTAAATTATACTCGCGACTGGTAAAATATGGGGGGAAATGTTTGTCCATGTGCCACGCAGAACCATTTTGAGTAGCACACTCGGGGAGACCCGGCATTCTGCTAGGCTGCTTTCATGATACACGTGTGTAGGCCGCCAAGACAGAAACACAAACCATGTTGCCTGCATGGCCCTCCTACACGGCTGGATATAAAATGTGGCATGTGCCCACAAGGCACCCCGCTCTGCATTCACAAGGGTGTAAGGAGGAGGGGCCTCGAAACCATGCTGAGTGACAGAAGCCAGCCCCAAAGCCTACCTATGCTCTGATGCCTTTGTAGGACATTCTGGAACAGGGAAAACTACATAGCTTGAAAGCTCCAGAGTACTGGAGTTTGGGGAAGAGGAAGACACAGGGGCACAAAGGGAGTTTCTGCAGTGATGGAATGTTCTTTATCTTAACTGTGGCAGTGCTCATACAACTTGCACATTTGTCACAGCTCCCCAAACTATACACTTAAAAAGGATGAGCTTTATTATCTACAAATAATGCCTCAAAAGCAACAACAACTAACAAATCAGCGTCCCCTGAGATGGAGGAAAGGGAGGCTGACCACCGCTGCTGCCATCAGCCCACGGCAGGGAGTGCCTAGGATGTGGACCACTGAACAGGAGACACCGAAGCCTGGTTGTCCCACAGCTCTCGGCCCGAGCCTTTGGGGTGGGAATAAGGGAAGTGTTCTGGCCACTACAAAGCACATTCACTGACTCCTAGACCTGCCTGCCTCCAGGGGGCGCCATTCACACAGACTACAAGAGGAATGGGTCGCTCTGAGGCATCCAACAAGCTGGTGATTGTCACCTCACCAACCCCTGCTGTCCTTGCCTGCGAGCTCTCTCCTCCACCTCAGCTGGCATTATGCCCTGGGGGGAGGAAGGAGAAAAAGCGGAATGAGAATTAACACTGGGCACAGCTCTGAAATTCAGGGCCAGAGGGGCGGCTGAGGGCAAGGCTCCTTCCCTAGCCATCCTAAAAGGCTCCCTCCCTGCACTTCAACAGACACTAATGGCCCTTAAGGTCTCCATTCTAGGGATGAGTTACGATTCCGACTGGTTAGCCAACTTGCTGGAGCTCACATAGCAATGAAGTGGCAGAGCTGGGACTTGGACCCTGATCTTCCAATGCTGCTCATAGGGGTCCTTTACTCTACTAGGCATCTAATACTAGAGCCCATTTTCCCCACAAGTCCAAGATGGCAGGCATAGTGGGGAAAGGCTGCATGGAGAAGGCACTGGCCAGTCCCAGCTGGGGGAACAGCCACAGCAAAGCAAGCATTCTCAAGATACTGGGACACTACTCCCCCACTGGCCACTGGTCCTGGTGGAGCCCCAGTCTCCCCATCTGGCTCCCAGCAGAGCTCTCAGAGCTCTCCTTAGTGACAGGTTTACAAGCTTCCCGGGAGCCACAGTGGGAGGAACCCCCCCCACAGGCGAGGCTGCTGCTGACACAATGGAAACTCCCCCACAGAGCCCATTCTTCCTGGGCATTTATGAGGTGCCAGACACAAGCCTGGCCAGCGCTCCAGGTAACCCTCAGCTAGCTCTGGACCACATTCCTGCCTCTGGGTGGGATCCCAGGGGGAGATGCCGGGACACAAGGCAGCCTCTAGAGTGACCTCCTCACTGCCCCCATGCCAAGATCTGCCCCAGAACCATCCTGGCAGAGCCCCGCACGCCCAGGCTGAGCTGAGCTGGACTGCCAAGGAGAGGGCAGTACTAGCGACAGTGACCAAACCCCATGTGATTTTATAGGTGGGGTCTTCATTCTGCCCCCAGTGCCGTTAGGACACAGGTCCTGGGACGTGAAGTTACCCAGACAGAGCAAAGGGCACTGATTACGAACCCAGGCCTGCTGCCTCCAAACCCAGCAGCTCTCTCACTAACTGTGAGACCTCTGGAGCCTTGCTTTTCTCACCTGTAAAATGGGGGTCATGGCATACCTTCTTCACGGGATTCTTGTCGGGATTAAATGAGATGATGTATGCAAAACTACCCAGTAAGTGGTTGCTATAATAATGATGATTATTATAATAATTATTATAGATAACAGCTAATAATTATATTATAATTAAGACACAGTTAGCCTATCAGTACTTATTATATAACAATAATAATTATTAATGCTACTGACATCGACCTGTGTTCTCGTACCTCCATACCTTTGTTCAAGCTCTTCGCCCCTCCCCACCATACAGCTTCTTTCCCTGCCCCACCTCCCACCTCCACTTCTCCAAGTCCCATCTGTCTTTCAACACGGAATCGCATCGCACTCAGGACCGCCTTGCACTGAGTCTGTAACGCTGACCCCAGGGCTGGCATGCTTGTCTGCATCTCTGACAAAGGAGACCTGTCTCACTTTCTAGACAATGGGGATCAGGGAACAAAGAGCTTGAACCCTGGAGTCAGGAGGCCATGGGTTCAAACCCCAGCCCTGCCACAGACCTGCTGTGTGACTTTGGGCAAGTCACTTCACCTCTCTGGACCTTGATCTCTTTCTCTGTAAAACAGGGTCATCTTAGCTGCTCCGCCCACCTCTCCTGGTTGCTGTGACCACCCAGGGAGTTCATAGATGTGAAAGAATTTTGCAAACTTGGAACACCAGATCCCATCATAAGGTCTTATTTTTTTTTAATAAAAGCAATAAATCCCACTGTAGGAAATCACCAGCTCTTTTCAGCCCAGTGGGAGGCCAGACACTCTGGTTTTATCTTATCCCAAACACCCTAATCCTGGATTGCCAGGGTAGTCCTGATTTAGACTAGCTTATACCCATGCACTGAACAGGGCTTGCTCTCTCTGGGGTAAAGACCGTGGCAGCCAGTTTGAAGGGTGGGAAAGCAGGTGGGGAGGGGGCTTCAGTGAGAGAGATGATTGTAAAACAGGGCAGATGTGACCTTCTTAGGGGTCATTAAAGGGGCCCACCTCCCTCATGTGCCTCTTGCCTCCAGGCTTGGTCCAAGCGCATTTCTCTGCTGGGGATATTTCTCTCCTTCCCACCGACTTACCTGCCTTTCTCTCACTCATCCCTCAGACCTGGATTTTAAAGCCCACTTTCCCCTAGAAGTCTCTCTGGCCCCAGACTAGGTTCAGGGCCCTGCTATGGCCCCCCAGGGACTCTACCCACACACCCCTAACAGAGCCTCCAGCACCCAAGTAGCCTCTCTCAACTCTGCTCCCTCCACAGAATTCTGTGCAAAGGCCCTGAGTTGCCTACTATCTGCAGGACACTATACATCTTCTCCACACCCAGAACGGTCGAGAAGAGAGTCACTAGGATCATCTTCTGTGCTCTGCGGTGCAGCTTTCTGGCGAGGAAAGGCTGCAGGGTTATTTGTGTCTGTCTCCCAGATGGACCCTGAGCCTCCTGGGGGCAGAAGCTCTTTTCGTCTTTTTTACTGCTATTTCCCCAGTGTCTAGCTGAGAGCACAGAGCAGGTGCTCAACATGAGATGCTGAACAGAATGCCCCTATTCGATTCTTCAATCCACTGACCAACTGGCAAGTGTCCGGGGAGTACCTACTCTGTGCCTTGCCCTTTCTGGTGTCCTGTGGAGAAATCAGAGAAAGAGGGACTAAAAGGACAGCTTCCTTCACTGCCCAGCACCAGGATCCCACCCACACTGCATGCCTAAGAACCTGTAACAGCTCCCCACTTGCCTGCCGGAAAAAAGGAGGAAAGGAAGGTGATGAGAGTGGATGGTTTCTTTGGTATCAAATACTGCAGCAGATGTCCTTCTCATGCAACCTCTCCTCACCCTCCCAGTCCTTGCAAGTCAGGTGTCTGAAGGAAGCAGCCTCCAAGATGGCCCCAGTGATCCCCAATTCCCCCTCCTGGCAGTCATGCCCTCTTGCAGACCTGTCCCTTTGCGTGTGGAGCAGACCTAGCAGCCAGCTTCCAGTACATGGAATACAGCTGAAGTAATGGGATGTCATGCCCAAGACCGGGTATCAAAAGCCTTCAGTCTCCATCTTGGTTACTTTCTCTTGCCTCTCTTGGGTTTCTGTGTCTGGGGGAAGCCAGCTGCTGTGTTTTGAGGAAACCCTGTGCAGAAGCCCATGTGGCAAGGGACCAAGGACTGCCAATACCCACGTGAGTGAGCCTGGATACGGATCCCCCTCCAGACAAGTCTTCAGACTTGGAGACCACAGTCGCAGCCAACAACTCAACTACAACCTCCCAAGAGACATTAGGCAGGAGGTACCCAGCTAAACTGTGGGTCAGGATTTCTGACCCACAGAATCTGAGATAATGAAATGTTTGGTTTATTTATTTATTTATTTATTTATTTAATGTTTGTTGTTTTAAACCACTAACTTCTGGGGTAACTTGCTGTATAGTGGATGTGCTTTGCAACAGTATATTAGTCCCATTTTATAGATGAGGAAACAGAGGCTCTAAGAGGTATTAACTCACCCAAGATCACATAGCTTTCAGGTGGCAGCTCTGGGTTCTGATTCGGGTAACGCACTCTCCAGCTGCCCTCGGTGATCCCCCCCTCGCTGGCCAGCCAGCTAGGTCCGCTCTCGGCGACGCGAACCCTGCGGCCCACCCTAGTTGGTTTCTCCATGCCCACATATATCCACCTTTGTGTTTCGGGGTTAGGAGTCATGTCAGGCCTCTCATCTCTCCTCAGGCCCTGGCTGTGCATACAGCAGGCCCTGCTGCTCCCTGGAAGACTGAATGAATCCATGACGATGAGTGGGGCAAGGGAGGACCGCGAGGAGTGGGCAAGATCGGCACCTTCATCACCAAGTTGATCTCCCCACACTGAGCCTCCTGCTCTCAACTCATTCTGTGACATCCCAATTTCTGACATTCCCAACAGATGTGCATACAGCTGTGCCTCCCTCACTGCTGGGAGGCGACCAGCCCTCTTCTTCCCCTCCCCGATCCTACCCCAAGATTCCAGATGATAGCTATCCTGGGTTCAGCTCTGGGCCCATCTTCCCAGCAGCTCCCCAAAGCCCCTGGGCCAGGCCTGGGAGACTGCAGGGTTGGGGGGAGCACGGCTCGGTCACATAAATCCATACACCACACAGACTGTCCCCTGGAGCTTCCCTCACGCATGTGTACATGTGTGCACACACACAACCAGAGAGTGTGGCTGATGATGGACACGAGACCCATCAGGGCTGGAGGAGGCAGAGACACTTGGGGTCCCTCGAGGAGGCCAGGTGTGCGTGTGTGTACACACGGACAAACAGAGGCCAGGAGGAGCCTCCAGGGAAACCTTCGCAGAAGCACATTCATTTCCAGGGTGCTCACGGTGCACTAACGCCCATGACCTACTTAACCCTTTCTACTATCCTTCAGGGTAAATATTACCATCCCCGATGTACAGAAGAGGACAATATACAGAGGAAGAAACTGACCCAAAGTCACAGAGCCGGTGGATCCGGGTTCAAACTCTCACCAAGAACACCTGCCCCACCATCCCCTTCCTCTCTAGCCTTGCCTGGTGTCACTGCCCAGCTCAGGTCTCACATCCTCCAAAGCTGTCCTTGACAACGCCATCCTACCTGTCCCCCAGGTCACCTACAGCCCCAGCTGCCACACGGTCCAGCCACGCAGGGCCTCTACCCCTCACTCTTCCTCTTACTCAATTACCAAGGATCCACTGGGTGCCCGCTGGGGGTGGGGGCAGACACAGAGCTGGGTTAAGAGAATAAGACGGATCAAGCTAAGCCACCCCACCTGCGAGCTCACCTTGGCCTAAGCCTCCAGAGCTGCCGCCAGGAGACAGACAGCCCCCTCCATGTGAATCGCAGGTCCCACAAGCCATGGGATGCCCCTTCCCCTGCTGCCTGTGAAGGAACCCGAGAAGGAGAGTGGGGAGCCGGCTGCAGAAGGGGCAAGCCCTGACTTCCCAACCGAGCCACCAGCGCCATGACCTCAGCCAACCACTTCCCCTTCTGGGCCACAGCATCCCCTCTGTGAAAGGACACAATTGGGAACCAACTCTCAAGTCTCTGCACCCCAGCATCTAGGGTTTGTTGGTCCACAGATGTGCCACACATGTCGGGGTGAATACGTGGGTGCCATCCACGCATCAGCCCCTCAGCGCTGGGCCTGTCCTTGCCGGTGGGAGAGCCCTGAAGGAGGCGAAGTGGGAAGGCAAAGAAAAAGAGGGGAGGGGAGAGGCCGGTCCGTATGGCTGCTGCCTCCTTCCATGCTCTCCACTCCCCAGTTCCTGCCCTCAAGACTGGGAGCAGCTCGGGAAATCTGCCGGATGAAAGACATCAAGCGTGTAACTGCCGAAACCATTTTGCAAATGGGAATTAATTTCTCCCATGGGTCTCCTGCCAGGCTGGTCCCAGAGGAGCCTGACTCTTCACCACCAGCCCTAATATACACAAACAAACAAACACACACACACACACACACACCTCTCATGCAGAAACACTGACATCTATCTACAGAATAACAGGGACATGTACCCCGCACAAAGTAACACAAGTGTGACGGCTCACACACGTTATACGCAGGCTTAGCGTGAAATCCCTTAAATATTAGACAGATACGTACACGTCCCATGCTACACAGCACGTGGTAGCCACAGACAGAGCCCCCAGCACAGGTACACCACCTGCAGACACCAGGAACACCGACAGCCAGAACATGTCCACAAACATTCGGCTAGAAACCCACCCGCAAACATACACACAGTCTGGGGTCACATGCTGTCACATCCCCATCATCTCTGTCACCCAGCAATTCAAAACCTTCCCTTTGCACCAAAGCCACATCACCAGGGCCCACGGGGAAGATATGATCAAGAACTATGTAAGCACTCTCTGGGAGTCAGGCTGTGGGCGGAGAGCGTCCCTAGGAAGGAGCCATACCTTTGCATCTCCCACTTCCTGCGCCCCCCCCAAAAGAAGGCAAAATGAGAGCCACTGAGGCAGCCAGGGCATGGGTACAGGCATGGGCAGTGTGAGGACGTGCACGCTGAGGCTCCAGCTAAGGGGCCCTATGACATGGGCAAGGACGCCCATATCCTCCAACTGCCCTCTCCTACTCGTCTTGACGGTAGGTTGAGGCTAGGGGCTAGGGCCAGCTTGGCAGGAGGCCCAGCCTCTGGAGGGGGTGGGTCTCGGCTGAGGGCAGGGGAGGGAAGGAGGGCAAAGCAGATGAAGCATTTCATTAGCGCTCACCAACGTCTACCGGGCCTGGAGGCCCAGCTCCTAGAGCTCTCAGCCCACCCTAAGTAATCTCCTGCTCCGGTGGGGAGAGAGCGGGAGTCTGACCCTGGCTTCAGAATGCTTTTCCAAGCCTGTGCTCAGTTCTCCTCATGTTCAGTCCTTGTTCACACCCTCCCAAGTAATCCTCACCACAGTCCCGAGGAGGGCACTGCTGTCAGCCCCATGAACAGATGAGAAAACCAAGGAAGACACTTGCCCTCGAACACGTGTCTGTGCACCGTGGAGCAGGGGCTCGTGAAGTCCGTGTGCTGTGTTGGGTGGTCTCGGGGTTCTCACTCCCCTCAGAAGCCCGTGCTCTGGGCCAGCTGGAGGACAGTGGGCTCCATCCTGGGCCTGTTCTGAGGGCCTCTCTGTCCTTCCCAGGCCACAGGATTGACCAAGTCTGTTTCCAGTGGAAAATGCCAGCCTGCACCCGACCCTCTGCCAACGGGCCCTTGTTGGGGCCAATGAGCCCTGAGAGGAGCCCCCGCCCTGTGGACACCCAGGGCCAGGCCCAGGTCAGCCCAGTCCGAGTCTCGGGCCAAGGACCAGGCCACTGGCCGGCTCCGGATTATGTATCTTCCAGGACCTTCCATCTGTCACTGAGCGCTGGCAGGCCCAGGACAAAATTTATTTCCTTTTACGAGAGTCAGGGATGTGCTTTTCCCATGTCTCCTTTCCTCCCTTTTTCTTTTTTAATTAGAAATTACTCTCGCAAAGTCCAGAGCCTGGAAGGGAAAAGCCACCTGGTCACCAGACCCAGCCACAGCTTCCTGATCGCTCCTGCCACCACCCCTCCCTCTTCCCGGGGCCTCTCCCAGGTTCCTTAGTGCCCACTGGACTCAGCAGATGAGGCCGCCCCATCTCCTAACGCCCTGTCTGAGCGGGGAGCAGGGGACACAGGGAAGTGTGGCGGGGACTGCCCAAGGTCAGCCCACACTGCTCTGGCCCCAGCTGGTTTGTACAGAAAACCCAGCTCCCGGGGCCCAGCAATGACAAAACAAGTCCCTGGGAAGTCTTTCCCTGCTGGGTCTGGTGCCCCATCAGCCACATTACTCCCAAGACCACAGCACCGGAGCCAGGCGGGCGGAGGGGATGGGAGCCCGGGCAAGCAGCAGCTCTGCAAACAGGGAGCCAGTGTGGTGCTCCTCTCTTCCAGCCCTTCACCTGCCTGCCGGGCGCCCTCTCTGACCGTGGACGTAAACCCCGGGGGTCAGAAGTTCACTGGCCTCCCCTACAAAGCACGCACTTTGCGAACTCAAGCCAGGCCATGTGGGGGGCTGTCACTTGCATATCTGGATGTTGAGGCATAAGCAGACACAGGTACACACCCACAGACACCTCGAATGCACCCTTGTGAGCACAGATACACACACGCACTCATGCACACACGTGTGTGCCCACACATCTCTCCACGTCTCCATCATGGATCACAGTGCTGACCTCCGTGGCCTGCATCCCGGGACTTACAAACAGGTTCCCCCCCCGCTATCTAGCTACGGTTTGCGTCGGTTCTGGGAGCAGAGGGTATGGACCCCCAGGACCTCACACCCCATGTGGGGGTCGGTCAGCACCCGGAGAAGGTGAGAGGGGAGTTCAACAAGACTTTGTGGGGAGACTTCACCTCCTGACCTCTGCTGACTATCAGGGAAAGCCCCCCTCTTCCTGCTTTCCCCAGGCTCCCTTGCTGGCTCCCACCCCAGGGTCAAACACCCTTCTGTGGTTGAGAGGCACCCCCCCACCGTGGCCCCAAAGCCCAGCAAGGAGGAAAGAGGCAGGGGGATGATCATGCCCTAGCCCGAGGGCCCCAGGACCCCCGCCTCCCCAGGTGGTCCCCAGGCTGGGAGTGGGCGGACCCCCTGGCATCAGCTGGGGCCTTACCGTGGAGGTTGCTCCGGGTGATCTGTGCCCCCATCGCGGGCAGCGGTCAGCACAGCCACCTTCGTTTGGCCGGCTGGCCTCCTCACCAGGCCACCCTAGCCGCCAGCTGCCCTCCTCCTGCCCCTCCTCCCCCGCGGCCAGCAGCCGGCATGGCAGGGCCGGGCCCGCCCCTCCTGCGTCCCCACCAACTGCTTCCCGCACACGGCTGCCTGCCTGCGAGGCCAGCCACACACACACACAGACACACACGCGCGCGCGCGCACTCAGGCACACGCAAGCACACCCCTCTGGCCCTGCTCGCCGCCTCTAGCTCCCACCCACTCCCCCGAGCCTCCCCCACCGCCCTGCACTGGTACAGGCAGTGGGATCTGTCATGTTTATTTACATAAGGAGGAGGAGACTGGAGGCTTCCTGAAATAGCCGGGCTCCAGAAAGCACGGGAGATGCTCCAGCCGGAGCAGACGCGCGCGCACACACACACGCGTGCACACACACACACGTGCGCACGTGCACATGCACACATATGCTCATTCCCCATCACATACCTCTTCACAGACCCCCGCATGCACACAGCCTCACTGTCCCCTCAGGCTTCCTGCCACCCGCATGAGACTAGGCGCCTACTACCTGCAGACCTTGGACAAAGACATTTAGGGCACCACGGTGAGCAGAAAACACACTGTCCGATCCTCAGGGGGCTTACACTCTGGCTAGTGGAGCTTACTAACAAACAGCTAACATGGCTTCTGGTTTCTTCCAGGCTCTGTCACAAATGCTTCAGGAGTATTAACCCCTTCAGTCCTCACTGACTGATGAAAAGGTCAGTATTATTCTTATTATCAGTAAGTACCATTATTACTATTATTATCTCGCAGATGAGAAAAATGAGACAAAAAGAGGTTACCAGCCTAGAAAGTGGCAGGGCTGGGAAGGAAACCCAAGAATCTAGGTTTTCATCCGCCCCCATCACCCCTTTAACTGTAACATCCACAAGCACACACCAATATATAGAGATCTCACCACCTGTCTGTGCCACATCACACGGAAGCGTATGACATGGGCTCTCATAAGCATTCACCATCATGCACACTTAGGACCCTACTGCCCACCAGCCTTGTGTAAGTCAGGCACAGTGGGCACTCTCATTGGTATTCTCGATGGCAGATGCTAGTGTTAGGTCCATTTTACAGAAAAGGAAGTTGAGACTCTAAAAGGCTCAGGAAATTGCCTGAGGTGACCCACCAGGTCAGAGGCAGAGCCAGGACTCAAGCCTGGGTCTACAAGACACTCCCACAGTTCATCACCCTTTTGCAGGCTCTCTACAGAACAGGGATCTCTCCCAGGCCCTGGCCCAGGCCCCAGCCCCTGTCCTCAGGGCCAAGGATCTGGGTTCCCAGGGAAAGATCTGGGTGGGGCTGGAAGGCCTGGGAGCAGAGGTGTGGGGGCTGGGGAAAGAGCTAAGGCAAAGACAGGGTTGCCCCGTATTAGATGGGACTCAGAGGCCTCAGCACTAGGAGGGGCAGTGCTGGGCTCTGAGTCTTCACCTCAACACCCTGCTGTTACCAGCCCTGAGTAGGTCTGGGGGACAGACATCAGGCCTGATTAGCCAGAGAGCAAGGCAGGCATTGGGTGAACGGGTCCCCAGGCCCAGTACGCTAATCCTCCTACGAGACCAGAGGCACAGCTCGGTGTTCTCCCCAGAATAAGCGCTGACCCCCCAGTCCACACAAGACTGCCCCTTCCTCCCGACACACTGTGCTTGTGGCTGTGCGGAGCCCCGAGTGCATGCACCCACACACTCTGGGGCACACACGCCCAGTTCCTCTGCGGAAGGAAACTAAGTCAAAGTCTAACAGAGGAAATAACCTGAACTCCTTTTGTGGGATAAATAATCCTAATGATAGCAAACATGGACTGACTGTGCCAGGGTGTTCTAAGCATATGACTTACATTAACTCCTTCAATCCTGAGGACAATTCTCAGGGATAAGTTGCGCTTTTATGCCCATTTTACAGATGAGGAAACCAAAGCAAACAGAGGCTATTCTGGAGGCTACTGTTGGTGGCAGCAGAGTCAGCCCCCCTCAGCCTGCCTGCCTCCTAATGCCCCTGCCTGGCCCTTCCCAACCAACCCCCTTCACATGCCCCCCCAATATTCCCACTTCCTAGCACTGGAACCCCTCTTCCAGGAAGCCTCCCTGAGACCCTGGGTACAGGGTGAGTCTCCCTTTTTGGAGCTGGTCTCTCCTCTGAGCCCAAGTTGTGCCTCTCCCAACCCTTCATCCTACTCTGCCCTCCCAGAGACGGCCAGGCCTAGCTGTGGTCTTCTTGTCTGCCTGTCCTGGGGGCATCTCAACCATTCAACTTGACCGACATTTGTGTGCACCTGCTGTGCATCAGATGCTAAGTTGGGGACGCAAGGGTAATCAAGAGCAGACAGGCCCTGGCTCTCGAGAACTTATAGTCCAGAGGGAAACATGTTTATCAAGTAGTCTCCCTAAGGAGTATATCATCATCATCCTAGACATGAGTGCTGAAAGAAAGGAGCAGGGTTCTCGGGGAGGCTGAGGGCAGGCTTTCCTGAAAAGCAAATGTGAAGGATAAGCAGGTATGTCCGTGTCCTGTGGAGGTAGCTTTGAAGAGAGAGCTCCAGAGAGTGAGCACAACATGTACAAAGGCCCTGTGGCTGGAGGAAGCCCACACATCCAAGAAGCAGGGTTGGTGCATCTAGAGCAGGGACCACAGTAGGAGCCGGGGAAATTTTCCAGTGGCAAGCCGAGGTGGTCAAAGGACACCCCAGGAGGGCCTTGAAGATCAGGGTGAAGAATCTGGCCCTTTCTCTGAGAGCAGTAGGGAACCTCTGAGAGGGTTTAGCAGAGAGGCAACAAGACCAGACCTGCAGTTCTAAAAGGTCATTCTGCCATCTGGTGTGGAGAATGCACGGAGGAAGAAAAGGTGCTGAGGGAAAACGCAGCAGGGGGAGCACAGGCGGGCCTGGACCTGACTTGCCCTCATGCCCCTCCGGCCTAGCATTGGGCCCACACAGAGCAAATGCTCAGGGAAGAACCCCCGAAACAGAACTGAGTTCCTATAATTTTCTGGACACAGGACTATGGGGTCAGTAACAGGCAGGAATGGGAACCGAGTGAAAGGTTAGCAAACCAGAAGTCCCTCTCTCTGGCCCCTCCCGGTGGACTGGGAGGTGCTTGGGAGGCCCCTGGCCTTCACAGCACCACTGTCTGAAGGGCCTTCCCGCCAGACCTGGCCCCTGTTCCCTATAGTCCACTTCCCCAATTTAAATAGGAAGTGGCAGTGTCCTGGGTCTGAGGGTCCCCCGACCGCCACCCAAGAGCGGCGGCCAGGCCTCCACAGACGAAGCAGCAGCCAGCACCATGCTCTTCCCTGTCTCATTCACTGGGACATCACATAAAATTTCATTTGGCCAAAGGATGCTGTTTCTGCATGGGTGAAAGAAACCCGGACCTACGCCATTCATTCTCTCATGGAGCATTCGTAGAGCGCCTGCCACGGACCCACTGGTGAGCAAGACCCAGCTGGCTCCCTTTGGAAGCTGAGCGGAAGCGAGGCTGGGATCAAGGAATGGAGATCCTCTGGCTCTGACGGAATGATCTCAGTGTTCTGTTCTCTGGCCAGAAAGGACGTGAAAGCGGATGTGAAGGATGGCAAGGTTGTGAATGGGATGCAGAAGCTAGAAGCAATTCTACGTACGGTGAGTATCTCATGCACATGATTCCACTGACCCCCACAGCATCCCTGTGAGATGAGAGCCAGGCCCATCTCGCAGGCTATAAAGCTGAGCTCAGAAAGGATACGTGGGAGGCAACACACGCTGGGGCTCCAACCCAGACCGCCCGCCTCAAAACTCATGCTCCACCCAGGAAAGGTCAAAGTGCAGGCAAACCCCTTACCTAAGAAAGAGAAGAAAAGGGAATAATGGGACCTTGTCCTTAAGAAATTCTACTGGGAGGGAGAGCCTAGGAGATTTCCAAAGGACAGAGGGTGATATCCTAGTGTGGAACTTCAAGGAAGGTGGGGAGACTGTGGACTGGCATAAGACTGGACTTCTTGTCTGCTAGCGGGAGAGACCATCCTGGATATCTTGCAGAAAGTAGACCTGTCCGTGGCCTGCATGGGGCCTGCAGTGCTTCAGAGCCCATGGCAGAAGGCAGGGCTGGATGCACCCTGGGGGAGCAATTTGGTGTGTCAGAAACCCTGCCAATCTTCAGGAAGAAGCCCCTCCCTTTCTGCTGGCCCCTGCTGCATCCATCTCTGGCTGCAGGGAACCTCCACCCCCTTGGCTCTCCGAACCCACTCCACTCCCAAGACCCTCCTCTCCCTGTCATCTCCCTGTCTTCTGATTCCTTTCTGCCTGTTCCACTTCCCTCTTGGGTGCCATCTTGTCTCCATGGTGGGCTACCCAGCCCACCAAGTCCCTCCTCATTCATGTCCCCAGGTGAACCTGCCCTCTCAGAACTTAAAGTCGAGAGCACACCTAGCAAATGTGGAAACAAACACAGAACAAATTCACAACAGAAACCATCACGATCATCGACTCCAAGATCCCTAACGGGAAGGAGCCTCAAGAAAGCTCTGGATCCAGTCACTCACTGCCTTCATGAAGGCCAAGAAGTAATGTGCCCATTTTACAGATAAACAAATGAGGCCTCATAAGTTGTCGACTTTCCAACTGTCACACAGTGAGTATAGAATAAGAAGGACTTAAACTCAGGTTTAATGTCTTCTGTTACTTAACATGACATATGGGTCAGAGCATCCAAAGGCATGGAAGACAAGACTAGACAAGGAGAGGGGTAACTTCTCTTTACGAGGCGGGGGCACAGGGGACTCAGGTCTGGAGAGGACCATCAAGAGAGGTCAGAAAGGGGAGGCGGCCCTGCTGGGGGCTGGGGAGGAACAGGGCGGCAGTTCCTGGTTGCTATAGTATCTTTGTCGTCAAGAACAAGGGATAATTTGATTGAGCCGATGAGTCACCTGGCATTTGAGGCGTAGGCCAACCTACCAGGACCATCCTCCTGACCCTATTAGACGAGGCCTGGTGCAGGAGAACGGGAAGCAGGGAGCCCCACCCTAAAGCTTCCTCCCTTGCCCAGAATCAGGACGAGAATGCGAGACAGGCAATGTGCATGGAGATGAGGATAGAAACACACAGGGACACAGACAGAGAGCATGAGCCGTGTGCTGTAGAGAGACCAGAGCCAGGGAGTCTACAGGACGTCCTCTGGGGCTGGGACAGGTGCCCCAGCAGTGACAGCTGCCAGCCGCCCGGGATGATGGGAACACAACAGGTGCAGAGGCGTGGGCGGAAACTGAAAGGGAATCTGAGAAAACAGCCTGGAGTTGGCTGCCCCTCCCAGACCCTGGGCCCTGTGCCAAGCAGGCCTTTCTCAGACCCTCCAAGACACAAACACACCTACGCCTGCTTCCCAGGGCCAGCCTGGCCAGCCTGGACCAGACAGAGGGGTCACCATCCATGCCAGGCAGAAAGGACAGAACAAGGAAGAAACCAGGCTTCAAATCCCAGGACAGAGTGTGCCAGATGGAGCCCACACCCTCAGAGCCCCTACCCGGAAGCAAACATTTGCCTATGATAAGACTTATGTCACCGGCCAGGGAGGGTAGATGGATGCCCTCCCCGCCTTGTGCAGGTTGGGGGCTGAGAAAGGCAGGCTCTATCACCACATGACTGGGCAAGCTACTGAGCTTCTCCGAGACCCCGTGCTTGGATCAACCAGTAATAGTAACGATTGCTGTCAATGTTGTTGTTCAGAGACCCTGAGAGCCCAGGAATCCAGGTAGTACCTAGAGGGGCCAAGGTTGCTGCCCAGCCTTAGCAAGGAGAGACATAGGATGCCGAGTATGGGGACAGCTCTAAGTATAAATGTCACACCAAGGAAAAGAAAGGGAGGACAGAGACAGCCCCATCTCCCCCGTCAGGTTAGCATCACTCACTCGGAGTCGCTCCCCGGCACCTGGCACCCACACCCGGCACCGGCGGGGGCTGTACGTGCCTGACTGCATGCATGCCCGAAATGCAAATGCCATCTCGGGGTGCTGAGGACCAGCAGGTTCATCTAAGGAAGCCGATTCAACATCATCCCTTAGGCAGGTGCTCTGTGTCTGTTCCAGGGCAGAACGAATTTTAAACTTGAAGATGGTCCTTGTCCCGGGGATCACCAGTGATAAATGGCCAGGGCCTGAATTCATAACGTGCTCCCTCAACTACAACCTTGCTGAGGAGGGTGAGGAAGTGCAGACATGGAGACATGTAGGGGGGAGGTAAGGCAGAGATGAGGCCCAGAGTGACGCAGGAGACAGCCCACATGTGCTAGAGCAAGACACGAGCCTCACCCCTCCAAGATGCATACTCCTACCAGACTGATCCTGCCAAGCCTGTCCGGATTACGAGAAAAGCCGGCAGCTGAGAGCAGGAGGTTAAATCCTTTCTCTGCAGGCAGAGACCACCCTCCCCCACACCCCCACCAACACACACACACACACACACACACACACACAACTTTAGACCCCAGGACTCAGGCAGAGCTCAGGGTGCCCACCCCTTCTGGAGCCCAGCCCCCAGCCAGCTGAAGCCACCCCCAGTCTGAGAGTCCCTACCCCCCTGCCTCTAAGGAGTCTGCTCTCAGGCTCTCTCCTGCTTCCTGCCCCTCCCAGGTCCAGCTTAAGGAGGAAGGGCAGCACCCAGGACCAGCTGGCTCAGCCCCCACCCCCACTTCTGTGCCCTGGCTCTGCCCCCCGCCCACTGCAGACCACCCACTCCGACAGCCGGGTTCCGACTTCGGACACCAGCAGGTAGGTGGGTATGACAGTTGGGACTCCCAGGGGCCAGGCCCTGGGGCTGGGGTGCTCCCAGCAGGGCCGCTGCAACCAGTTTCCACTGAGCTGACATCAGTAAACGCTACTTGATGTGACCACTTACTACACTAGGCAACTAGGCTGCCTGGGTTCAGATCCTGGTTCTAACACCTACGAGGTATCTATCCCCTCTTCTGAAAAGGGGGTTGATGATAATGGTGCCTGCCTCAGAGGGCTCCGGGGTGGGGGGGAGTGAGTTCACACACACACAGGGCACTCAGAACAGTGTGGGAGGCAGAGGAGCACACACCTGACAGGTGAGAAACAGCGGGCACAAGGTGGGGCATGGTGGAGCAGCATCTGCCCGCAGGTCAGCCGGCCCTCATAAGCACTGCGGGGTGCTCCTCCTGGGATGGGGGGCAGTGCCTCCCAGCTGACCAACAGTAACAGGCACAGCCTCAGTGAGGATGGGGCTGGTGACCACACGGGGCCCAGGCCAGATCAGGGTGCCCGAGTGAGTCTAGTATCTAGGAAGTCATTCAGCAGAGTGGAGAGAATGAGCTGAGTCCCAGGGGCCATCTGAGAGCAAGTGAGGACCAAGGCCTCAGAATCCCAGCCCGAGAGAGAGAGAGAGAGAGAGAGAGAGACGCCCCTACCAGAGGTGCTTTTCCAGCTGCCCGAGGGCCTCTGCCCCTCAGCGCTCCTTCATCCCACCAGGACGAGCTGCCTCCCACCACCCACCATGATCGCCAACACGGCTCCCCTGAAAAGCCTTCACTCCTTCCGCAGGGGGCCCAGCACCTCCTCCTCCTATAAAAATCAGGCAGGAATTAAGACAAACTAGTACCCAAATCAATTAAGAAAATCATATCTGCTGCCAGAATCTTGAAACACCTGCTCTGGGCAGGCAAAGGAAAGCACTGGAACTCAGTGGCCTAGATGGGGGAATGGAGGCTCAGACAGGCTGGCCACCATGTCCCAGTCACACAGCTAATACGCAGCGAGGTTGGGATCTGTCTGTACCACCCCCAGACACAGGGCCCCAAGCCCTGGCCTCTCTGCCACAGGGCCTCTTGGAATAATGACCCAGCTCGTCACTTTCACCAAAACAGTACTAGATTTGCAAAAACATTCGGTCCCATCGGGCAGAAGCTCATTTCTTTTAAGAGAAGAGAAAAACAGGCTTGAGGAGATGTAAATGAACTGCCAAAGCCAGAATGTGCCAGAGCCAGCCCAGAACCTTGATCTCAGACAGGAGCCTGGGCTTCGGGGCTTTGTCTATGACACAGTGCTGTCCTGAGAAAAGCCCCCTGCAATGAAATAAACGTGGTGTCATTCAGAGGGGCCCAGGGCGGGCGCAGGCACAGATGTAAGAAATTGCTGATCCCAATATCAGCTACCTCTGGACTTTAGCAGGTGTCCCCGCTGTACATCTAAGCACTCGCCCTCATCAGGGTCTGGGTCCCCTCTGACACTGGGGGGCTCTGAGTTCTGGGAGCCAGAGCTTTACACCATATACGTGTCCCAAGGGGAAGGGCAGACAAATGCAAGGAGACACCAGGTCTCCAAGGCCCTGAGACACAAATGCTCTGAAAAGACAAAGGGAAAGGCAGGTGCTTTTCAGCAGTAGAGGGGCTCAGCTTGGCTCTGAAACAGGAGCCAAAGCGAGTGACTAAGCTGAGGTCCAGCCACTGAACTAGGCCAGCTCTGTGCCCTGCCCCAAGGGCCCTGCAGACATGGGCCACACTAGCCGCAGAGTACAGGACGTCACCGCCAGGCCTAGGGAACCTGTGAGTGAAGTCTATTCAGGGCCCCTCGGACAGGCTGGTGGCTTTCAAGCCTACTAAGCCTATGAAGGAATTCTGGTCCCCAAGACTGCCCCTGCAGCCCTAGGCCCAGATGGAGTCCCCAGTCCTAGCCCCAGACAGCCTCACATCACAGCCTCAGGAAGCCCCACAAACAGGGGCTCTTAGTCCTTAAAGGCTTGGGGACCATGAGAATGTGGCTGGCTCAGGGCTGGCAGCCCTTCCCTCTGGAGCCAGAGCTCAGGCGTGGCTGGACCAAAGGCAGCTGCGGGGACTATGGTCTTCCTACCTAAAGAACAGCCCAAGACCCAAGAAGGACAAAATGACCACAGGGTGAAGACAATGACAGAAAACCCATCCTCCGCCCGGCAGCTACCCCGTCTCCTGTCTCCCGATTGGCACTGCCATCTTTTGCTCCGCCTTCCTTTGCTCTTTCTCTAGTAAGGAATCTCAGGCTCCTCCCCCAAGATGCCACAGGCTTCGGGGCTACTTTCTCCCTCCCTCCCCCCAGCTGCTGGAGCCCAGGGTCAGGCAGGCCATGAGAGACCCCAGGAATGCACAAGGTCACCTCTCCAGCAAGTTTAGAGGACAAAGCCCTCCCTGGGAGTCAGGGCTACTGGGTTCCGGGCTGGTCCTGTGGTCTGTGGGAAAACTTCATAAGGCTTGGGAAGATCTGTAGATGCCTGCTTGGGTTCAGAGAGACTCAGGGAGCAGCACTTAGTGTCTGTAGAGGTTCCTCCCTCCCGGCAGCGGAGGTAAGGGCTCCAGAAAGCGGATTAATGCAGATCCTGGGTTGGGCCACACTGCCAGGCAGATGGGAGCAGGGCTCTCTCCCTCCCCAGTGGCAACCTTCCCTTCTCTAAAACAATGCCCTGCCCCTCACACCTTCTACCCTGCCTAGCCACTGCTCCTGCCCAGAGGGGAGCTCCTTGTCCTCAGGGCCAACGAAGGGAGGTGATTACATTAGCCTCTTTTGGGGGGATCTATTTTTACTAATCCTGATGTCACCTCCACATTTTACCGTATGACTTTGGGTAAATCAATCCCCTCTCCGAGCCACAGTTTTCCCATCTGTGAAAGGGAGGTACTGGACACACGCATTTTAGCTCTGAACCAGGATTTTCCTGAATCAGAGCTATGGGGCAGGGGGGACCATTTGGTGGAAGGCCATTAAGAATTCCTCCCTCTCGGGCGCCTGGGTGGCTCAGTGGGTTAAGCCGCTGCCTTCGGCTCAGGTCATGATCTCAGGGTCCTGGGATCAAGTCCCACATCAGGCTCTCTGCTCGGCTGGGAGCCTGCTTCCTCCTCTCTCTCTCTGCCTACTTGTGATCTCTCTCTGTCAAATAAATAAATAAAATCTTAAAAAAAAAAAAAGAATTCCTCCCTCTCTGCCACTTTCCACCAAGTTCTGGTGGACAGCCGAGGATGGGCAAGGATGCTTTCAGCTGGGCGTCACTGCTTCTTGGTCCTCTTCCTGACCCCACTCGGCACGGGTACATCCCCCAGGTTTTGTGGCCTAGGTTCCCCCTTGAGTTCTACTAGCCAGGTCAGAAGTCTGGTATCATCCTGGACTCCCCTGTTTGAGCAGTCACTGTGTCCTTCTATAATCTATCCTCTGGCTACTCCTGAAGTTCAGGCCGCCAGCATCAACCCGATCTGGACAATTCTTCCCAAAACCTTTGGCCACCTATTCCTCTTCCTCAGGACTGCCAGGCTGACCTTTCTGCCTGACTAATCTAGCTGGGTCACTGTCCAGCTGAGAGCCCACAGTAGATAAACTTGACCCTCATTTGGAAGCATTCAAGATCCTCTGTGAGCTGGCCCCAGCACATGTGTCTGGCCTCACCTCCTGTGCCATCCCCCCCAGACCAAGTACCTACACCCCATGCACAGGAACCACACAGAGGGGCGCCTGGGGGGCTTAGCTGGTGAAACGTCTGCCTTCAGCTCAGGTCATGATCCCAGGGCCCTGGGATCGAGCCCCATGTTGGGCTCCCTGCTCAGAAGGGAGCCTGCTTCCCCCTCTGCCCCACCCTCCCCCATTCATGCTCGCCCTTGCTCTCTCTCAAATAAATAAATAAAATCTTTAAAGAAGAAAAAAAGAACCACATGTCTACTTGAACATGGTGCTATGTGTGCTGCGTGTCACAGGGACGTGGCCCTTCAAGCCCTGCTCCTCTCCCAGGAAGGTTCCTCAGAAACTCTGACCTCACCTTTGTCTCTTAGCTCCGAGGGCCCTCTCCTCTGAGATCATCCTAACACCCCAGGGCAGACTGGGCCTTCCTCCTCCAAGACCCATATAGCCCTTTGTGCAGCCCAGCCCTGAAATGATGGAGGTGGGTCCCCTTCCACACTGGGACAACCCAAGGGCAGATGTTTTAGCTCTGGATCCCCAGCATCTACATGGTAGGCACTGGGTAGTACATGAAGTATATCTTATGAAGGAAGAATGAAAAGAGGAAGAGGAAGAGGAGGAGGGAGGAAGAGAGGCCAGGGCTGCTGTTGGGTGGTCTTTATTGGGTACCATGTGCCCCTTATCCAGGCTCCAGAGAGCATCTGTAAGGTCCCCCTCCCAGCCATGATGCCCCAGGTCCCTGCAGACACAGTGGTAGCCGAGGCTGACAGACTGCCCGGCCCCTGACCTCACAGCACCCCCAAGGCAGGGTTCCAGGCCCCCTCACTACAATGGGCCATACCAGTCAGAGTTCAGCTCACTCAGACAGAATCAGCCCAGAAGCTGAGCAGCCAGGTGTGTCCTGGAACACAAAGGAACCAGAGAGCCTTATCTGACCATCTTCCCTGGAGGCAGCAGGGGAGAACCAGCAGCCCTCAGCCAGGCAGGCAGGACTGCAGGAGGCAATGCTAGAAGCCCTGTGCCAGGCTGTCTCCTGGCCCTCACTCCCGCTCCTGGAGGCAGGTGGGAGGGGGATGCGCCCCTCCAAGTCGTTTGCATAAACCATCTACAGCAGCACTTTCAAACCCACGCTTCCAAGAAGAAAAAAAGCCCACTGCCATTGCCTGTGGCTTCCTGGTCTGCCGTTTTTCCTTCTCTTTCGTTTTTTTATTTTAATGGCAGGAAGCAGTGCTTCAGGGAGATCACTCCCCTGTTCCTGGCATCACACAAGCTAAATTTTCCCTCCAAACTGAGGGAGGAGGATGAGCGACCATCCTTCAGGTTTCGGTGACTTACAGTTTGCAAAGTCTGTGAGCATCCATGAGCTTGCTCCATCTTCCCGGGAATGGTGGGAGGGGGGCTCCTGCCAGCCCCCATTTTACAGATGGGGAAAGTGAGGCCCAGGGGTTGTGACTTGCACAAGCCACACGGAAGTAGTAAGAGACGGTAAAGAACCCTGTGGCTGCCTTCCCAGCACCCATTCTACTCCAAACTGACAGTGGTTCACCCCGGGTGCTCACCGACATCGCCTCAGGAAGGTATTAAATGCCCGGTTCCCATGCCAGACCAAGTAACACAGAAACTCTGAAGACAGGCCCAGGCATGGGTGTTTCTGAAAGTTCTGTGGGTGGTTCTAATGTGCAGCCAGGGTGGCACCAACCACTGGCAAAAGCCGATCACCATCATATAAACCATGGTTCCACTCCGTTTGCCAGGGATTGGGTCAAGAACTGCCACGTGGCCCACTTTGGGCCAATGACGCTTAGTGGAAAACCTGCCAAACCCCTCTTGCTCCTCATAAAAAAGCCCAAGAGACAGGTTGTTCTTCTTCCTCTAAATATTGTTGTGTCTAGCTGTGATTCCTGGGATGGCCATGGTCATGTCACTACCAGTCCAGAAGGAAGCCAACCCATGGATGGCAGAGCAGAGATGGCACGTACCTACCTCATTCTTGACTACATCCTTGACAGAAATCCACCCACCCCTGGACTTCCTGTGATCTGAGATGGTGTGGCTCCTCATTTTTTAAGCCATTTTTCAAGTTGTTGCTACTTGCAACAACAGCCCTAAGACACAACACTCACCTTCCGCGTCCCCCACTGCACTCATCCCCTCTTAGATCTTCCACCATAGGAAGCACAGCTGACTGAGGGCCGTGGCTCTGGAACTCTAAGATCCATCCCCGACGTTGCTCCATGGCCAGGCTTCCCAGCCCGGCTCCCAGCCAATGACCGAGTGAGGCAGGGATATCAAGGCAGGCTCATTCCTGGGAGAGATGGCACTTCTCTGACCAGCAGCATGGCTTGGGCTTGAGGACTCCCCATGGGTTTGCAGAACTTGCCTGAGAACTGACTGCAGTCTAAAATACTTCCGCCAAACTTTCTGCCACCCCTCTCCTTCACTGAGGGTCGCACTTGCATTGAGGTCTGATGATTCACCCAGGCTCCCCCCACTTCTTCCCTATTTTTCCTCACACGGGTAGCTCCTCTGGTAATTTTTTTGCATGTTTAATCTTCTCCTGATGTCTGCTTAACTGTTCAATACATGGCCCGCCTAACACTTGACCTTGACCACTTCATGCCTGGACCGCCACGAAAGCCTCCTAAGTGGCCCACCCACTTTTGAGTCCCCCCCACCCAACACCATCCACAATCCTTCCTGTATAAACCTGCCACTTCCCTACTCGAGAACCTTCACTTGTTTCTTATTTCTTACACCATCAAGTGTAATTTCCCCAGCCTTTCTTTACAGGCACTGCTGACTTTGACCTGCCCCACAGGCCAACCCTGGCAAAGGACTGAAATTCATCCCTGTTATTTCACTTACATCCCTGGAGAACTTCCCCATGGGGGACAATACCGGCTATTTGCAGGGCAGAAATGACTGGCATGGCCCATGACCAATAAACACCGAAGCTGCCCTAAATCTGATTACTTACACCACCCATTGCCACAGATGCTCCTCAATGTCAAAGCTTCCCTCGGTCTCCCCTTCCTTTACCCCTCAATGGAATATATACCAAGAGAAATACATTTCACATACAGACAACCCTCCACCAACAAGAAGTGAATTCTCTCAAAGACTGTTATAATAATGAAAATTATTATTGTTCATGCAACAACATGAAGAGGAGGGTGATAGAGGTGAAGATAATTATAAAGACGGAGGGAACAGCAGTACTGATGATGGTAAGTATGAAGAGCACAAAAGCAGGAATAAATACCGTAACAGTATGATCTCAATGACATAAATATATATGCAGAAGAATTGACTTCCCCTTGACCCACTGCCATATTAACCAAATTCCTTTAGAAATTGCATTTGGTTGTTAGTTACAAAAACCAGAAATAATATGGATTTTTTAAACACTGAAGGTGTTTTCTCTCACATAGAAGAAGTCTGTAAGAACACAGTCCAAGGCTAGTATGTCTGTTCAGTAGTCATCAGGGACCTAGGCTTCTTTTATCTTTCTACCTCACCATTCCACATGACACTTCAAGTTTGCTTCGTGATCCAGGATACCTGCTGACGCTCCAGCCACCTTGTCCACATTCCAAGCAAGAAGCAGGAGGAGCATGGGAAACCAAAATCAAAGGACCTACACCAGCCATCTACCCCTCTTTAAAGGAAATTCGCCTGAAGTCCGCCCAACAATTCAAATTTACACTCATTGATCAGAATGTAGTCACATGGCTACCCCATGCTCGAAGGGAAGCTGAGATATGTAGTCTTTTCATTGGACACACTGTCATCTCAAATAAAAACAAGGTCCTTGGCCATTATGATGAGCTCCATTCCCTCTGGAAAACATTATGAGGGATGCCCATAGCACAAAGACTCTTTAAAACTGGTGCGGGGTCTTTCCTGGTGTCCCTACATATCCTTCTGTTCCCCCCAGCGAAACTATATGCTCAATATGAGCCATTGTGTTGTCCCTGAACTTAGCTGTGACAGGTTGGTATGCAAGGATACTACGTAATATATTTAAATGTCATATAAAATATATCAAAAGTCTCTTTAAAGAGAATGAGAAAACAAGGCACAGACTGGGAAAAAATGACTGCAAAGTACATATTTAATTGAGAATCCAAAATATAGAGAGAAGTCTCAAAACACAAAAATAAAAACCAACCCAATAAGAAGTAATGGGCCAATAAGAAAGAAGGGACCCCTGATTTTTTTGTAATAAGTTGGAAGAACCTTGATAGCATTGTGCTAAGTGAAATAAGTCAGACAGAAAAAAAAATCCACAGTACCGTATAATATTACTTATATGTAAATAGTCAAACTCGAAGAAACAGAGAGTAGAGTGGTGATTACCAGGGAATGGGAGGTGGGGGAAATCAGGAGCTACTGGTCAAAGAAGACAAGCTTCCATTTGTAAGATTAACAAGTTTGGGGATCTAATGCACAGCATGGTGCTTATAGCTAATAATACTGTGTTATATACCTGAATGAGGCTAAAAGAGTAAATAGTAAACATCCTCATCACAAAAAAGAAAAGGTAACTATGTGATGGGTTGGTGGTGGTAGCAAGTGCACTAAAATGATTACCAAAATCATGGCACTAAAATGATTACCAGGGTGGTAATCATTTTACAATATATAAACGTATCATACCAACACACCATATACCTTACACTTACACAATGTTATCTGTCAGTTATATTTCAGTAAAACTGGAGGCAATTTTCAGTAGGCTCTTCACCAGAGTAGATACATGGATGGCAAATAGGCACATGGAAAAAATGTTCAAAATCATTCATCTTTAGGGAAATGCCATTTAAAGCCCTAGTGAGATACAACTACACATCTATTATAATGGCCAAAATTAAAATGAATGACCATACCAAGTGATGGTGAGGATGTGGGGAAATTAGAACTCTTGTGCTCTGCTGGTGAAAATATAGATGGTACAACTATTTTTCTTTGTCAGTTTCTTTTATGCTAAACACATACCTATCATATAATCTGGCCATTCCATTTCTAGGTATTTACCCAAAAGAAAAGGAAATCCGTGTCCATACATGGACTTTCTGCAAAAGTTCTCAACAGCCTATTTATAATAGCATAAAACTGAAAACAACCCAAATGTCCATCCACAGGTGAAGAGATAAACAAATTGTAGATACATACATGGAATACCACTAAGCAATAATTTAAAAATGAATTATCGATATACACCACAATACGAACAAATCTTAAGGGAGTGGAAGAAGCTGGGGGAAAAGAGGGTACGTGCTCTATGATTCCATTTATACAGAACTCTTTAAAAAGATAACTTAAGGGGTGCCCAAGTGGCTCAGTCGTTAAGCATCTGCCTTCAGTTCAGGTCATGATCCCAGGGTCCTGGGATCGAGCCCCACATTGGGCTCCCTGCTTGGCTGGAAGCCTGCTTCTCCCTCTCCCACTCCCCCCTACTTGTGTTCCCTCTCTCGCTGTGTCTCTCTCTGTCAAATAAATAAATAAAATCCTCAAAAAAAAAAAAAAAGACTACTTATTCTACAGTGACAGAGAGCAGATCAGTGGTTACTTCAGTATTGGGAGGGGACAGGGAGGAGAAAGCTGGTTACAAAAAACACAAGGAAAGTTTTGAGGGTGATGGAAACGTTATGATGCTCTGATGGTATCAGAGTACACATGTCCATCAATACTCATCAAATGATACATTAGAAATATGGGCAGTATTTTGTATGTCAATTATACTTCAAAAAAGCTACTTTTTAAAAATCCATTAAATATGGGTGTGAGAGGAGGGGATGCAGAAAGAAAATTACAGGTTTTTTGGTAAAAACTGCATTGAGTCAGTTCCTCAAAAAATGAAGAACAGAATTACCATATGATCCAACAATCCGACTTCTAGGAACACACTCAAAAGAATTGAGAGCCATGTCTCGAAACAGATATTTGTGCACCTGTGTTCATAGCTGTGTTATGTACAACAGCCAAAAGATAGAAACTATGTTAAGTGTCCATTGATAGATGAATGGATAGACAAAACGTGACCTATAAAGAGACTGATATACACGTAATGGAATATTATTCAGCCTTAAATAAGGAAATTCTGTTTCACACTACAGCATGGATGAACCTTGAGGACAATAATGTTCAGTGAAATAAGCCAGTCATGAAAGGACAAACACCATATAATTCCACTTATATGAGGTACCTAGAGTAGTCAAATGCATAGAGACATGAAATAAAATGGTGGTTGACAGGAGCTGGAGGCAGGGGAATGAGAAGTTAGTATTTAATAGGAACAGAGTTTCAGTTTGGAAAAATGAAAAAAGTTCTGAAGATGGACGGTGGTGATGGTTACAAAACAATGTGATGTACTCAATGCATCTGCCTTCAGTTCAGGTCATGATCCCAGGCATTTACCCCCCAAAATGGTTAACAAAACAAAAACAAGGTTAAATGCTTTGAAGGAGTGCACTAAAAGCTAGTCTCCCCCAAATGCTGTCACATTATACGCAGAAAAGACAAGTGCAAAATACTATCCAAAAAAAAATTGAGAAAGCAATCCCATTTACAGTGGCATCAGAAAGAACAAAATACTGCAGGATAAGTTTAACCAGGTAGGTGAAAGACCAGTACACTGAAAACTATAAGACACTGGTGAAAGAAATTAAAGAAGACACAAACAAATGGAAAGACAGCCCATGTTCATGGACTGGAAGAATTAGTATTGCCACAATGTGCATACTTCCCAAAGCAATCTACAGATTCAAGGAAATTCCTATCAAAATTCCAATGTTATTTTTCACAGAAAGAGAAACATAATCCTAAATTTCATATGGAACTATAAAAGACCCTGAAAAATTAAAGCAATCTTGAGCAAGAAGAACAAATTATAATAAAGCTCTAATAATCAAAATACTCTAGTACTAGTCTTAAAACAGGCATATAGACCAATGGAATAGAAAATAGAGCACACAAATGAATCCAAGCATTTATGTTCAAGCAATCTTTGTCAAGGTATGGAGAAAACTGGATGTCTACATGTAGAATTATGAAGTTGGATCACAATACCACACCGGATACCAAAATCAACTCATAATGGATTAAAGTCCTAAACATAAAACCTGACACTGTAAAAGTTTGGAAGAAGACATAGGGGGAAAGTTTGACATTGGTCTTCACAATGACTTTTTAAATATGATTCCAAAAGCACAGGTAACAAAAAAAATAGACAAGTGGAACTACATCAAACTAAAAAGCTTCTGCCCAGCAAAGGAAGTGATCAACAGAGTGAAGAGCCAACCTACAGATGGGAGAAAATAGTTGCAAACCATACATCTGATAAGGGGTTAACATCCAAAATATACAAGAAACTCAAACAACTCAACAGCAAAAAAAAAAAAAAAAAAAAAAAAAAAAAAACACAAAAAATCCCAAACAACTATATATTTTTTTAAATGAGCAAAGGACCTGGAGAGTCATTTTAGCAAAGAAGACATGCAAATGGCCAATAAAAATTTGAAAAGGTATTCAATCTCACTAATCATCAGGGAAATGCAAGTCAAAACCAAAAGGAGATATGACCTCACACCTGTCAGATGGCTATTATCAAAAAGAGATAACAAGTGACAGCAAGAACATGGGAAAAAGGGAACCACTGAACAATGCTAGTGGGAATGTACATCCATTATTTTTAAAAAAATATGGTAGTTCCTCAAAAAATTAAAAATAGAACTACCACATGATCCATCAGTCCCAATTCTGAGTATATATCCAAGGGAAATAAAATCACTATCTTGAAGAGATACCTCCACTCCCGTATTCACTGTAGCACTATTCATGATAGCCAAGATATGGAAAGAACCTGAGTGTCCATCTACAGAGATGAATGGATAAAGAAAATGTGGTTTATATACAAAACAAACTATTATTCAGCCTTAAAAAGGAAGGAAATTCTGCCATTTGGAAAAGCATGGATGAACCTAGGGGCCATTATGCTAAGTAAAATAAGCCAGACAGAGAAAGACAAGTCCTGCATGATCTTACTTACATATAAAATCTAAAAAAGTCAGGCACCTGGATGGCTCAGTTGGTTACGTGACTGCCTTCAGCTCACGTCATGATCCTGGAGTCCTGGAATCAAGTTTCACATCGGGCTCCCAGCTCCATGGGGAGTCTGCTTCTCCCTCTGACCTTCTCCCCTCTCATGCTCTCTCTCGTTCTCTCTCTCAAATAAATAAAGAAAATCTTTTAAGAAATAATCTAAAAAAGTAAAATTCATAAAAGCAGAGAGCAGAATGGTAGTTGTCAGAAGCTGAAGATGGGGGAATATGGAGAAAGATGCTGGCCAAGGGTATGTTACTCACAATAATTTAAGCAATAAACTGTTTTGAAAGCATCTGTTACTGGTGATGATAGTAGAATTTAAAATGGTGACGAAGGGGTACCTGAATGGTACAGTCAGTTAAGTATCTGACTCTTGATATCAGCTCAATCTTGATCTCAGGGTCGTGAATTTGAGCCCTGCATCGAGCTCCACGTTAGGCTCTGCGCTGGGCATTTTTGGGCTGGCAGGAAGGGCTACTAAAGATGGCGAAAGTTCCCGCCACAAGACCTGAGCTCGGACAGGAGAACAAAGGCCCAAGCAGGAATCTGAGACCCCCGCCCCAGGCTCCTGTGGACCAATGGGAATCCGATGAGGGCGGGATATCCAAATAAGGGAAACTTGCCAAAAGACCCCTGAGCTTTCCCCAAGACCCCTTAAAAGCCCCCTCCTCCCTGCCTTGGGCGCGACTTCCGCCACTCTGCTTTCCAGAGTCGCAGAACCTCGCCCGAGGGTGCCCACCTCCTCCCGGCACAACTTTCCTGGCTCCCCTTCTCCTGAGCCCTGAAACTTCACCGGAGAGCGTTTTTAATAAATCTTGCCTTGCACCCACTTTGCCTGATGTTGTGTTTATCTCGCCGGAAAAAACTTTACAGGCATGGAGCCTACTTACAAACAAAAAGTAAAATGGTGACCAAAATGATGAGAAGGGTGCAGTGTGACATCTCAGAGAGGGTGTCCAAAAGCGACATGCATGCTCCAGGAGGCTTTAAGGTCCTCCAGATGAGTCCTTACAGGGTTATCTGATCCCTATAGAGAGGAACCAGCCTCCAGAGGTGTGACAGCCCCTGATTCCCGGGGGCTCCCAGTAAGGGACGTGAGTTCAGGATTGGCTTGAATTTCACCCATTGCCGTTATGTACTTTTGGACACCTAGCCCCGTCCTGGGCACTGAGGGGAAAAATTAAGAAGGAAAATGAATTTAACCTTTATGAAGCACCAGGCACAACCACTGGCCATTATATACCAAGAATCTCATTCATTCCTCAATACAGTTCGACGAAGCAGGGAGTTGACTCTGTTGACCACTCTCTCTTTGGGGACAAGGCAGGGATATGGAAGTTCATTTTTTAAAAAGTTAAAGTATAAAACCGCTATTTATTTGATTATTTAAAATAAAATAAAACCATGCCAATTAGTGTAGAATACAAACAAAGGCATCCCATTCTCCCACACCACTCCATACCCAGACTAGTCTCCAAAGGTAGCCACTGGTAACAGTTGGGTGGGCATCCATTCAGCCTTGGTCTGTGTTTGTACAAAGAAAATATGGATGGACAATGCACAGATGCACAGATAGTTAGCAAGACATCAAACCACAGAACAGAGAGTTGTTCCTCTCGACATCTGCATTTCTCACTCCTTCACCTCCTTCTGGTCATTTTCAAATGCCATCAGGCTTTCTCTGGCCAATTTATTTCAAGTGTAAACATCGCCAGACTCCCCACCCATAATCCCATCCGTGCCACACCCCATGATTTATTTCTCTCCAGAGCATTTATCACCATCTGACATCCCATATGTCATTTTTTTCTCTTTCTTTCTTTTTTTTACTTTGTGTGTGTGTGTGTCTGTGTCTGTCTCTCCTCATACTCAGAAGAATGTAACTCCATAAGACAAAGAATTAGTTCACTGCTATATCCTAATTCCAGAACCGTCGCTGGCACATAGTAGGTACTAAATAAATATTAGTTGGAAGGAAGAAAAGAAGGATGGAACGGAAGAGAAAGGAAAAAATAAAAGACTCTAGACACAAACAGGACCATATTATACACACTAGACATACTGTGCAATTCGGCTTGGGCTCTAAACGATGTGGTGGACATTTTTAAAAAACAGTACCACTGAATATTAAAAGTTGCAAAGTCAGGGCACCTGGGTGGCTCAGTGGGTTAAAGCCTCTGCCTTCGCCTCAGGTCATGATCCCAGGGTCCTGGGATCGAGCCCTGCATGGGGCTCTCTGCTTTAGCGGGGAGCCTGCTCCCCACCCCCTCTCTGCCTGCTTGGGATCTCTGTCTGTCAAATAAATGAAATCTTTAAAAAAAAAAAAAAAAGTTGCAAAGTCATCCTGTGTACAGAGGTGCCATCACGGACTTACCACAAGCCCTCCTTCCTGAAAGCCTGTATGCAGTGGGGAGAGGGCCACCATGAGGTGCCTCCCCAGTGCACTTCATAATAAGCTTTGCCCGATTTTCAGTCTATGAAATCAACTGATTGAAATCAACTGATCTGGTCATGAATCAAAGCATGCAAAGTTACCCTTGAGAGATGAAACAGCCCCAGTAAAAGAGGCCTGACCGGAGGTATTAATAAACCTAAAGCAAAGAGGTGTTCACTGGATGCCAAGGAATCAGGGAAAAGGGGGTGTCCCTGAAGCAAACTGTAGTGGGGTCCACAGGAGCACAGCCAGGGCTGGCCTGGTGCTGGGTCCACTCAGCAGGCATCTCCCTGTGGGTGAAGTGGTCTGGGTGGAGTTCAGGGCCCAAGGGCATTAAATCCTCAGATCGTGGCCTCAGCTCCCCAGCCAGATGCCAGGTTCACCCGACACTCAAGGAGCGTCCTGCAGCGGGAGAAAATGGCAAGCAGTTGACACGCTGTCTGGTCCATCTGACAGTAAATTTCTCACTGCCAAGTGGTAAGCTGACTTCTGATTTGATTCATGAGATTAGATGAGCCAGGAGCCCCCCACCAGTCCTATCAGCTAAGACAAGACAACTTGGAGATGGAATCTGGGGCCAGCTGGACGCTAGGCGGGGGAGGACTCCCACCAGGTTGAACCCTGTCCCGTCGCTCACTATCGTCAAACTCCCAATTATGAACAAGAAGTGGCTGCTGTTTACTGACATTTTACTAAGGCCAGGTCCTGAGCCACCCCAATTAATCCACACAGTGACCTTGTGAAGTGGGCACTAGAATGCCTGCTTACCAATGAAGAAGCCAAAGGTTTGGAAGATCAAAACACTTGACCAAGGTCAAGACCCAAGAACCAAGATTTGAGCCCAGATCTGACCCGACTCCCAGGGAAGTGTTTCACAGTGGGTGGTCCATAGAACTCTCACATCAGTATCACCTGAGACTCTTATTTAAAAAAGCAGATCCCAGAAGCCCACGCCTAGACTGCCAGATTATCCGGGGTTAGGCTCCAGCAACCTGCATTTTTACAATCTGCAGGAAATCTGATGGGTCATTAAGGTCTGAGAACCACTTCTTATGCCATATCACGATCTCTAAACTCTAGCCCCATGGCCTCCATCATCCTTTCTGGTCCGTTGTCTTTCCTTGGTTTTTTTTCTTACTCCTCGCCCCACTTCTTCAGTTTTGTTCTGTCTACCCTGGAATCCATCATTCACCTTCAAGGTTTAAGCGGCACCCATTGCTGCCAACAGGTTGCATCCATGACTTCCCCCTTGAACTCTGAGCTCACACATGGAGCCACTGACCCAAAAGTCTCTCCCAGAATGCCTCAGCCCTCCTCTGGCATCCCAAAACTCAACCCACCAGCCTCCCCTCCGATCCTCCTCTCCGGCCCGGGGTCTCAATGGAATTCCCATCTTCCCAGCCACCTGAAAACTTGGGCACCATCTTGGGTTCTTCCTTCTCCCTTACAACCCCCACCATCTGTTTACCAGTGCTGCCAAGCACCCCGCTCAATGTGTCTCAAATTCCTCTCTTTCGCCAAAACTGTATTTCAGGCTTAGGCATCCTTCCCCGAGACAGCTGTGCTCCCACCATAACTAGTCTCCCTGCCCCCATCTTTTTTTTTTTTTAATTTTTATTTATTTGACAGAGAGAGATCATAAGTAGGCAGAGAGGCAGGCAGAGAGAGAGGAGGAAGCAGGCTCCCCGCTGAGCAGAGAGCCCGATGCGGGACTGGATCCCAGGACACTGAGATCATGACCCGAGCCGAAGGCAGCGGCTTAACCCACTGAGCCCCCCAGGTGCCCCTCCCTGCCCCCATCTTGTCCCTCTTAAATCCATCATCCACAAGGCAGCTAGATTGATCTACCTAAAAAGCAAATCTAAAACCTTCAATGGCTTCCCACTGCCCAGAGATGCCCAGGAGCAGTGTGTATGTCTTTACGTTATCTCCATTCACTTTAATGCTGAGTTTAATGTTTTGCGAGGGTGTGGATGGCTCTCGGCAAGGAGATGATCTTTTGTAAACGAGCGCCTCAACAACCATGTAGAAGCCTCAACAACCATGTAGAAGCAGACGTTTAACATACCTTGATACGCAGCCTTGGATACTAGTACTAGCATTACTGCTAAAAGAGCTGTGAATGGAATGTTCGTAGTAAACAGCACCGTGTCTCCTGCCCTGATTTCCCCAGCACCAGGGCCTTCTAGCTGCGATTTCTCAGGCCTGCGCTTTCTAACATCTTTCCTTTTTCAGACCCAGGGATTCCTACACTGGTCAGTTACAGCTTCCTACGTCCCAGCTGTGTGATCTCTGTGAAAAGAATCAGTGAATAAATGAGAAGCTCTTTCTACAAGGATGTTAAATGGGGAACTCCCGCTAGAAAGAATATCTAAACATGCACTTGCTGTTTTTCCAGTAGGGGCCCAGGATAGAGCAAATGAAGCGGGGCCACAGGGAGCCCCAAGGCGGGCCAGGGTAAGCTATGTGGCTCAAAGGCAGCAGTCACCATGCTGGCCTGCTTCCTGCCCCACCCCCCCCCACTCTATTTTTTGGGCATGGGGAGACATTTTGAGTATATGAGTTCACACCCTCCTTGCAAAGACCCGCACTGCTCCCTGTAGAACCGCAGGTTTTGAAGCCTGTACCCTTCATGAGTAGCCAAGGGGCGCCTGGGTGGCTCAGTGGGTTAAAGCCTCTGCCTTCGGTTCAGGTCATGATCCCAGGGTCCTGGGATCAAGCCCCACATTGGGCTCTCTGCTCAGCGGGTAGCCTGCTTCTCCCTCTCCCTCTGCCTGCCTCTCTGCCTACTTGTGATCTCTGTCTGCCAAATAAATAAATAAAGTCTTTAAAAAGAAAGAAAGAAAGCATCAGTCAAGACCGAAACCTCATGATCTTGCAGAAGACTCATGAAGGGGCCACACACCCCTTTGCAAGGAAGGGAAACCTGGGCCCAGAGAGGGATAATAAGCTGCCGTGTGAGCAGGTTCATATAGCCCATCACCCCTGGCCTTGGTTCGGCCGTGGTTCATCCAAGGCACACCCTGGGGGAGGCACAAAAAAGGCTGAGTCTCTAGGACAAGTAGGGAAGACCAAGGTCAAAGAAGGAATCCAAGAGCCTGAAGTCACAGCAAAGCAGCAGTCAGGACTAGAACCAGTTCTCCTGGACCCTCAGCCACCACCCCTTCCCTTGCACTCCCTCTAGCTTTCTTGCCTTTCCTCGGCTCGGCTCTCATATCCCGGGCCCCCAGCTCACTGCCCCAGGCCTCTGTTTAGTCACTAGGCCAGAAGCCTTGGATGATTCCCAGCTGAAAGGCCACTTCCAGCCAGATTCATCAACGCCCCCCACTACCCTTCACCCCCACCGCAAAGCTCCTAGGCCAGAGGCACCCTGGCACAGCACAGAGATCTGAGAGCCAGAGAATCAGGAGCCGTCTAGACCTCCATCTGCTCCTAACTTGCCCTGGGACTCTGGGCAGGTCCCTTCTCCTCTCTGAGCCTCAGTTTCCCTCCTGGAAAAGGTCAGTGCTGGACAACATGATCCCAGGCCCCCCCTCCGTCCCTGAGGTACTGGGGGTAACTGGTGTCCTAGGTACAGGCTTTATGTTACAGACACCGCGGTGACCTTTGGAGGGGCCCTGCAGGCCGCATCATGAAGAGGGGGCCCAGAGGGGCCTCCCCAAAACCTCCACTGCCTCCCACTGAAAAACAATGAATTTCATTCCAAATAAGGGAACTTACAGCAAAGACCCCGCCATGGCCCAGTTCCGGCTGGTTTATGTTAGCTGGACAAGACTAAACAGACCTTCACATTCTCAGTATTAAGCACTAAAAATGAAAAAAAAAAAAAAACAAAAACAAAAAACGACTGTTTGTCTCTGGAGCACGGGGCGAGGGAGAGGTCAGTGCTCCCCTGAAGCCCCCCGACCAGACCTGGGGGGTAGTGCTGGACTCCAGGAGGTGGGGGTGTTTGGGAAAGGCCACTGGGGGTCAGTACAGAGTAATAGTGCCAAGGGGCCTGGGACCTGGGGGTACAGGGGGCAAGTGGTGCTTTTAGAGGTGAGACCGTGAAAGAGAACCAGACAATGCCAAGGTGGAGACAGGGAGAAAGAGAAATGCAGGGAAGGAGTGACAAGGTCAGAAGACCCTAGAAGAGTACCTACTCCCAGCCCATCTGCCATGACCAGGGGGCTGGGAGGGATGCTAGAGGGGAGGGAAGGGCCTCCACCACTTCCTAGACAATAAGGCACCTTGTTCCCAGGTGCCCCACCTGCCTCCTGCGGTGTGGGCACCACAAACCCCAGATAAGAATTTAATTATTTACAAAACAGAAGCCTGAAGCAGGACTGCTTTCCTGTTTTCCCACGTACCCCCACCCCCATACCTGCTTCCTAGCCTCCCCCCCTCCAAAGGCCTGCCCTCCACCCCTCTACTACCTGGGCCATCTCCTTGCACAGAGGAGTCATCTGACCACAGCGAGAGGCCAGCTTGCCATCCTAGAGGTAAATACACCAGCACTTGGGGCAAGCCGTGACCTGCCCAGAGTCACCCATCTATGGATGGCAGAGTGAGGATCAGTGTTACCCACAGCTTGTGAACCCATCTTCAGCAACACCCTCAGGCCACAATGTCATTGGTCAGCTTTGCCTTATTTCCAAACACAGGCAGCCCCATCTTATCTGCTCTCTGTGCACCGCCAAGTGAAGGCCTATCCATTATCTACCCAAACTTTCCCGTCATTCTTTTTTGGGGGGTGTATAATGATTTATTAAATATCTTTAATGAGACCATTATCTGACAAGTAGAAAACAGTAGAATTTGGGGTTTAAAAAAAAAATCCCTCAAACTGGTGTTTACTTTGGAGCGTTTCTGTTGTTTGCAACATAAAATAAGACATGTAAGATTCCAGGTGGAAGTTTATCTTTTAAATCCAAAGTGTGTGCTCTGCCCGTTACAGGAGAATCACGTGAATTTAGTCGTCAGTTCCTCTGGATTCTCAGAGCAGCAATAAGTCTCGGAATCATCATGAGGCTTAAACCTGCAACCAGCCCAGCTGGCACAATCTTCTTAGATCTCTTATACCTCACACCCATTATGGTGGCCAGGAAGAAAGCTGTAAACAGTGACAGCTTGACATCTCACTTGTCACTGGAGACACGGTAGGCTCCCTAGCCAGCCAAAAATCCAACAAAAAGACCAGCGATCAAAGATGGAATACCACGTCTCCGCTTATATCCCAAGATGCTACCAAACGTCACAAGGGCCGCATAACCAAAACCGATCAGGTCCATTGGCAGGCAAGGTTGCGATTCTACTGCTGGTGTCCAGAAGTGATCCCCTCTGCCAGCGCCTCCCGATTCCGCCTCCCATCATTCTTCAAAGCCAATCTCTCCTCCAGGAAGCCTTCCCTGACTCTACTCAGCCTAGCTGACCACCCTCCTCTCCTCTGACCTTTGTCAACACCAAGGATCAGCAACACGAGGGCTGTAAGGATGGAGCCACATTCATCCCCAGAGGCTGGCATGAGGCCCAGCACCCCGAGAACATCTGTGCCATCAGGGAATGAATGAGTGAACCAAGAATCCCCACATCACTATTCCCTTCTCTGGCCTTGGCCCCAGAGCCTGGTATACAGCAAATGTCCTTTCAACCAGGGAAAGAAAGAGAGCTTTTGCAGCACTGAGGGGATATGAAAAGAAAAGTATGACTTGCATTCATTTCAAAATATTTGTTGAGCACCTACTGTGTAAGCCAGGCCCTGGGGCAGCAACGCAGTGGGGAGTGCACAGGCCACACGGGACACTGACAGCTGAACAGGCCGTGGAAGCTGGTCAGATCCATGCCGCGAGTGGGGCACAGGGCTGGCAGTGAGGAGGACACAGAAGCCATCTAACCCACGTGGGGATGGGACAGGGATCAGGGAAGGCTTCCTGGTGGAAGTGATGTCTAAGCTGGGACCTGCTGCTTGAGCCTAATGATGAGCACAGTAACTGGTATTTATCATGCATTCATGACTCATCAAGCATTCTCTCCGATAAAGGATGAGGGTATGCAGAAGTTAAGCCTCTGGCCCCAGGTAGCGCAGGGAGCAAAGACAAAATCTGACTCCCGAGTCCATCCCTCAACCACAGCGCCCCTCCCTTGCCTGCCGTTCCTCCTCCCTCCTCGCCCTGGGCTCCCCTGCCATGCCCATGGGGAACTCCAGAGGCCTGCTGGACCACACCAGAGTCCAATGTCCGGGTTGAGTTTCCTATGCCCAGGGGGATCCCCAGGACTCTCAACCTCCAAAGTACCTCGGCCAGGCCCACATAGTGGGGTTCAGAGAGTCCCTGCAGACCCAGACAGAGCACCCCCTCCATCCCCAGACATACCTGGTGGGGGAGGAAATTCACCAGTCTCCTGAGATGCCTGAGTCTCCTGGGTCCTAGGGAAGGGGCTTTGTCCTAAAGGAGAACTTCTTCTCAAACACTAGAGAAAGTGCCCCTGAGCTGGGAACTCCCTGTATGGCCTCACCCTGGCTCTGCATTACTCACGGCTCTCCCCAACTTGGGTAGAACAGAGGGGGACCCCTGGGGCAGGCAGGAAGATGCACCTGCCAGAGAGGGCTGTCAGAGGGCTAGGAGGCCACGAGGCACGCACCCTTGTTCACAGCCCCCTGGGCAAGCGGGTACAGCCATCATTGAGAGTACCCTGGAAATGTCCACCCAACTAGACCTCAGTCTGCTTCTCCAGGAAATAGGGCCAAGACCACCTGTCCCAGCAATCCCTAGGAGATCTGGAGCAAGATCCAGGAGGGAAGAGACAGGGGGGGCCTCACGAAGCTGGAAGACCCAGACAAACATAATTTCTCCCAACAACTTCAGCTCTCTGAGAGCATCCCCAGTGGAGTAACAGGAGAAGGAAATGAGGGAAGGGAATTAGGGCGGTGGCCCAATATAGAAGCGGATGTTTCTCAGCTGCGTGCACCAGCCCAGCTGGGGGCAGAAGACACAGCCATCCCCACTGCCTCCCTGTCCCTCTACTCTGCAGACCACAAGGGAGAGAGCCAAGCTCCTTCAGATCATGGTGTCTGGTCTGTCTGTACCTACTGCCTAGGCTAAGTGAGAACTGGCCCACTAGGAGGGAAGCTGTGGGCCCAACCCAGCCCTGCTCCCACCCGCCAGAGCCACACACCAGGCCCCAGGGCCCCAGATTTAACATATCCCACTCAGTGTGCTCCCTCTCCCCAGGGCCCCTCAGCACAAGTTAAGATCCGATTGGCACTAATTGGACCAAGCTGACAGTGCCCAGGGCAACTTGAGCACTGTCATCACGGATTTGACTTACCGAGCAATGGCCACTAGTGCCTACGGACCCACCATTAGTGTCACTTTGGGAGGATCAAGAGAGCTTGGATGGTGCTTTGTGAGTCAACACCACTGCCCGGCCATGCTTCCAGCAGAGACCTAAAGCTTACAAGTGATGTCTCTTCCGTCTCACACCCAGGCAAGGACTAGAGCCCAGGCCTCCTGACCACTAGCTCCTGAGTCTACTGGCCCATTCCTCTGCTGCTGGTCCCAGAAAGTCTTCCCCAGAAGTGAAAGGGGGTTCTAGCTCTTCTCTTCCTCCTGGAGCACAAGACCTCCAGCCTGATAATCAAACCCCAAGCCCAAGAAGAGAACCTCAACCCAATCCTAGAATATGGCGCTCCTAGAATATGGAGAACCAAAGTCTTGGCCCCAAGACTCAAAGCTCAACTACAATCAAGAATCCAGGACCCTGAGGTGAAAACTCCCTCCAGGAATGGAACTCTCACCCCACCATGGAAATCAGACCCCCAAAACAGGCACCTCAATACCAAGGCAGAATCTGTCTACAGAAATGGCAACTTTACCCCAAAATAGAACCTTATGCCCTAGGATCTGAAACTTAGCACTAGACAGTAAACCCCCACTTTCAGAGCAAGCCCTGAATCTTGGGAAACTTTCTTCTCAACAACTGATCTAGGTTCTTGTTGTATTTTGTTTCTTCAACACACCCTCAACTTGGGGACCAGACAAGGAGACCCAAACTCTCTAAAACAGTTTCCTTCAGATTTTACAGTGAAGGAACCAGAAGAATCTTATGTAACCAGAGCCTCAGTTTCTAGGAGCGCAGCACCCTGATGCAGAAACTTCCATGTGAGTGGCAATCTGGTCACTCACAGCCTCATCCCACCACTTCCTCTGTGCTCTGGGCTCCATACCAAGGGCTGAGTGGCTAGTTGGTTTCCTCAACCCCAGAGGATCTGCCAGCCCAGCCCAGGAGATGGAAAACCCCTCTGCACCTCTCAGGCCTAGCTAGGCTGTCTCTGCCCTGGAAAGAGATTTCCTCACTCATTATTGGTCTGTTCAGAATTTTTTTCATTTTTATTTTTTTAATTTAAATTCAATTATTTAACATATAGTGTACTATTAGTTTCAGTGACAGAGTTCACTGATTCTTTAGTCTTATATAATATCCAATGCTCATTATATCACATGCCCTCCTTAATGTCCATTACCCGGTTACCCCATCCCCCACCCCACCCCTCCAGCAACCCTCAGTGTGTTTCCTATGTTTAAGAGTCTCTTGTGGTTTGTTTCCCTCTCTGATTTTGTCTTATTTTATTTTTTTTTCCTTCTTTCCCCTACGATCCTCTGTTTTGTTTCTTAAATTCCACATATAAGTGAGATCATATGATAATTTCTTCTCTGATGGACTTATTTTGCTTTGCATAATACCTTCTAGTTCTATCCATGTCACTGCAAATGGCAAGATTTCAAATTTTTGATGGCTGAGTAATATTCCATTGTACATATATACCACAACTTTTTTTTATCCATTTATCTGTCGATGGACATCTGGGCTCTTTCCGTAGTTTGGCTACTATGGACATTGCTGCTATAAACACTGGGGTGCTGAAATTTTCTACTTCTTCATGATTCAGTTTTGGTAGGTTGTATATTTCTATGAATTTATCCATTTCTTCTAGGTTGTCCAACTTGTTGGCATATCATTGTTCACAGTAGTCTCTTATGATCCTTTGCATTTATTTGAGTCTTCTCTCTTTTTACTTTATCTAGCGAAAAGTTTGTAAATTTTATGTCTTTTCAAAAAAAACAAGTTTTACTTTTGTTGGTCTTTCTGTTATCATTCTAGTCTTTATTTCATTTCTTTCATTATTTCTACTCTGATCTTTGTTATTTCCTTCCTTCTACTAACTTTGGCTTTAGTTCATTCTTTTGCTAGTTCCTTGAAGTGTTAAATTAGGCTTTTTGGATCTTTCTTTGTTCTTAATATAAATATTTATTGTTATAATCTTCCCTCGTAGAACTACTTTTCTTGCATCCTGTAAGTTTTGGTGTGTTGTATTTCCATTTTTGTTTGTCTCAAGATTTTTTTTTAATTTCCTTTTGGATTTATTCTTTAACCAACTGGTTATTCAGGACTATGTTGTTCAGTCTACAAGAATTTGTAAACTTTCCAACTTTCCTCTTCTAATTGATTTCTAGTTTCACACAATTGTGGTTAGAAAAGATACTTCTTCAATATGTTAAGACTTATTTTGTGGATAGCATATGATCTATCCTAAAAAGTTTTCTGTGTGCACTTTAGAAGAATGTGCATTTTGCCGCTGTTTGATGGAATGTTCTGTATGTGTCTGTTAGGTCTATTTGGTCTAAAGTGTAGTTCCAGTCCATTGTTTTCTTATTGAGATTCTTTTGTTTTTAAGATTTACTTATTTATTTGACAGAGAGATCACAAGCAGGCAGAGAGACAGGCAGAGAGAAGAAGGAAAGCAGGCTTCCCACTGAGCAGAGAGCTCAGTAAGGGGCTCAATCCCAGGACCCTGAGATCATGAATGGAGCCGAAGACAGAGGTTTAACCCACTGAGCCACCCAGGAGCCCTCTTGTTAATTTTCTGTCTGGATAATCTATCTATTGTTAAAAGGGGAGAACTAAAGTCCCCTCTTATTATGGTATTACTATTTCCCCTTCCAGATCTGTTAATATTTGCTTTACATACTTATGTGCTCTGATGTTAGGTGTGTATATATTTACTATAGTTATTTCCTCTTGATGAGTCGATCCCTTTATCATTATATAATGACCTTTTCTCTTTCTTTTACTTAGTCTATTTTTTATCCTGTAAGTAGAAGTACCCTGCTTTCTTTGGTTTCCATTTGCCCGGAATATCTTTTTCCATCCCTTTATTTTCAGCTTAGAGATAACCTTGAAGCTAAGTGAGTCTCTTATAGTTGGGTAGTTCATTGGGTCTTGTTTTTCTATCTAGCCAACCACTCCATGTCTTTTAACTGGAGAATTTAAACTATTTATACTTAAAGTAATTGTTCATAGAGAAGGATTTACTCTTGCCACCTTTGACCATTGTTTTCTGGGTATTTTATAGAACCTTTGCTCCTTTCTGCCTGTCTTTCTTTGTGATCTGATGATTTTCTATAGTGGTATGCTTTCATTCTTTTCTCTTTATCTTTTTTTATACCTACGATGGGTTTTTGGTTTGTAGCTACCATGGGGTTTACATAAAACATCTTATCACAGTCTGGGGCACCTGGGTGGCTCGGGCTGACTCTTGATTTCGGCTCAGATCATGATCTCAGAGTCGTGAGATGGAACCCCAAGTGGAGCCTCAGCATGGAGACTGGGATTCTCTCTTTCTCCCTCTGCCCCTCCCTGCCCTCATGCACCCACACACACTCTCTCTCTCAAAAACAAAACAAAAAGCCAACATCTTATCACAGTCGATGTTAAGCTGATAGCAACTCAACTTTGTTCACATACAAAAAGCTCAACACTTTTACTGCTTCCCAACCATTTTACACTTTTTTTTTAAAAGATTTTATTTATTTATTTGACAGAGACAGACACAGTGAGAGAGGGAACACAAACAGGGGGAATGGGAGATGGAGAAGCAGTCTCCCTGCTGAGCAGGGAGCCCAAAGTGGGGCTCAATCCCAGGATCCGGGGATCATGACCCAAGCTGAAGGCAGACACTTAAGAACTGAGCCACCCAGGCACCCCATTTTATGTTTTTGATGTCACAATTTACATCTTTTTATATTGTATATCCAGTAGCCAATTATTGCAATTATAGCTTTTTAAAATTCTTTTGTCCTTTACCCTTTATACTAGAGTTGTAAGTAATTTATATACCACAACTAGGATATTGGAATATCCTGAATCTGGCATACATTTGGGAATTTTATACTTACCAGGGAATTTTATACTTTCATATGTTTTTATGTTACTAGTTAGTGTTCTTTCTTTTCAAGCTGAAGAACTCTTTTAGCATTTCTTATAAGGCAAGTTTAGCGGCTATGAACTACTACAGCTTTTTTTTGTCTGGGTATGTCTGCATCTCTCATTCAATTCCAAAGGATAGCTTTGCTGGGTAACGTATTCTTAAATCTCCCAACAAAGAAAGGTCCAGGACCACACGGCTCCACTGGTGAATTCTATCAAACATTTACACAAAAATTAACATCAATCCTTCTCAAACTCTCTCAAAAAAAAAAAAAAAAAGAGGAGAAAGGAACCATTCCAAAGTCATTTTATGAGGCCAGCTTTACCCTAATACCAAGATCAGAAAAGAATGTTACAAGAAAAGAAAACTACAGGCCAATATCCCAACAAACATAGATGCAAAAATCTTCAACAAAATATTGGCACACTGATGTTTGATCTTACACCATGATCAAGTGGGATTTATCCCTAGGATGCAAGCATGGTACAACATATGTAAATTAATAAATATAATATACCATATTAACAAATATGTATATAATAAAGATAAAATATCACATGATATCTCAACAGACGCATAAAGAGCATTTTACAAAATTAACATCTTTCGGTCACACTCAACAAATTAAGTATATATGAAATGTCTCAACATAATAAAGGCCATACATGACAAGTTCACAGCTAATCTCCTACTCAATGGTGAAAAGCTGAAAGTTTTTTCTTTAAGATCAAGAACAAGACAAAGGGACCCACTCCTGCCACTTGTATTTAAACAGTGCCAGAAGGACACCTGGGTGGCTCAGTGAGTTGAGCATCTGACTCTTGATCTCAGCTCAGGTCTTGATCTCAGGTTGGTGAGTTCAAGCTGCAAGTTGGATTCCATGCTGGGAGTGGAGCCTACTTTAAAATGTTAAACAGTGCGGGAAGTCCTAGCCAGGGCACTTAGACAAGAAAATAAATAAATAAATAAAAGGCATCCAAATCAGAAAGGAAGAGGTAGAACGGTCTCTATTTGCAGATAATGTTATCTTATGTATTGAAAAATCTCAAGACTCTACCAAAAAACTGTTAGATTGATAAATTCAGTAAAGTTGCAGGAGATGACACCAGCATACAAAAGTCCATTGTGTTTCTATACACTAACAACAAACTATCCAAAAAAGAAGAAAACAAATCTATTTACAATAACATCAAAAATAATAAAATACTCAGGGATAAATTTAACCAGGGAGATGAAAAATCTATATACTGAAAAATATAAAACATTGATGAAAGAAATTGAAGAAGATACAAATAAGCACAAAGATATACCATTTTCATGAATTGAAATAATTAATATTGTTAAAATGTCCATAATGCACAAAGAAATCTACAGATTGAAGGTAATCCCTATCAAAATTCCAACGGCATATTTTATAAAAATGGAAAGTTACAATCTCAAAATTTGTATAGAACCACAAAAGAGGGGCACCCGGTGGCTCAGTGGGTTAAGCCTCTGCCTTCGGCTCAGGTCATGATCTAAGGGTCCTGGGATTGAGCCCTACATCAGGTGCTCTACTCAGCAGGGAACCTGCTTCCTCCTCTCTCTCTGCCTGCCTCTCCACATACTTGTGACCTCTGTCTGTCAAATAAATAAAATCATAAAATCTTAAAAAAAAAAAAAAAAGAACCACAAAAGATGCTGAATAGCTAAATTGTGAGTCAGAAGAACAAAGATGGAGGCAAAGCACTTCCTGATTTCAAGCTATAATACAAAGCTATTGTAATCAAAATAGTATGGTATTGGCATAAGTGCCAACTGGCAGATATATAGATTAATAGAATAAAATAATGCAGAAATAAACCTATGCATATACAGTTAACTAATTTTCAACAAAGATGCCAAGAATACACAATGGGGAAAGGATAAATGGTGTTGGGAAAACTGAGTATCAACAAACAAAATAATTAAACTCACTTAAAAGAATTAAAAGGCCTTTACCTTACATCATATACAAAAATCAACCTAAAATGGATTAAAGAGTTAAACATAAGACCTGAAACTATAAACTCCTGGAAGAAAACATGGGAAAAAGCTTGACACTGGCCTTGACAATGATTTTTTGGGTAGGATCCCAAAAGCACAGGCAATAAAAGAAATAAATAAATAAACAAGTAAGACTATATCAAACAAAAAAGTTTCTGCACAACAAAGGAAACAATCAACAAAATAAAAAGGCCACCTAAGGACTGGGAGGAAATACTGCAAACCATATGTCTGATAAGGGGTTAACCTCCAAAATACATACTGAACTCTTCAACTCAAAAGCAAGGAAATAATAACAGTAACTCAATTTAAAAATGGACAAAGGACCTGAAGAGTCATTTTTCCAAAGAAGACATACAAATGGCCAAGAGGTACATGAAAAGGTATTCAACATCACTAGTCATCAGGGAATTGCAAATCAAAACCACAAGGGGATACCACCTCACACCTGTTAGGATGTTTCTTATCAAAAAGACAGATAAGGACATGAGGACATGAAGAAAAGGGACCTCTTGTACACTGTTGGTGAGAATGCAAATTGTACAGCAATTCTGGAAAACACTATGGAGCTTCCTCAAAAAATTTAAAGTAAAACCACCAGCGGATTCCTTGGGAATCCTTGTCTTGAAATCTTTGTCTAGAAGAGAGAGATGCACCGCCTGCGGCTTCATTTCTCAGCCCATTCTTCCGCATTCTGTTTTACTATATGGCCATCCATCCAGTCCCTCCTGCTCTCCCCTTCCTTGACAGTTTAATAATTTAATAAGTACCAAGCCCCAGGGCGAGGGTCTGGGGCTTTGATCTCACTCTGGGAAAACCAGAGCAACCTTGGCCTGTCCAGGCTGATTTATGGCCACCTTTCATGGTTTGTGTGTGAACGCTGAGAGCCAGGAGCCACCTGAGAAAGCCTGGCTAGATCAGGTCTCAAGGCCCCTGGCTCGGGGGCCAGAAGCCAGGTGCACGCACGTCACCCCGCAGATGTCAGCACCCTGAGTCTGCCCACTCTGCAGGAGCCACCTGTGACAGGCAGAGGCAATATCAATTATGGATGGTTTCCCAGCTGGTAGAGATGGAGTTAAGAGCCCAGAGCCAGCCCTGCCCTGCTCACCTGACTCTCCTCCCAGCTCTAAGACCTCAAAGCTTGGGTGGGACGCAGCACTCAAGGGAACACCCACACATGTCTGAACTAAATAAGGCTGGGCTGTGAGCACCTCAAGGGCAGACCCAAAGCCCAGTATTCACGTCTCCGTTCTCCATACCCAGCGCCATGTCGGGCGCCAAGAGGGCACCAATACACCAAGTAGGTCACCCGGAGGCTCCCTGCGTTTTTATTCACACTGATCGAGGCTAAGTGGCACCTGGATGGACACCCTCTCTCTCTCAGAGGCACCTGGATGGACACCCTCCCTGGGACAGACACACTCTAGGCTGACCCATCCCCTGGAGCAGAGCTGCCTTTAAACGGCTGCCTGCCGGGTGGAAAGAGGGCGAGCCACTGGGGGGGAAACGAAGGTGAAAGCCAGGAGCATGTGGACCTGCCACCGCCCTATTCATAAGACCACACCTCCTCTGGCGGTGTTGTCCCCTGCCCAGCCTCCCCAGCAGCCAGGCTGGCATTCCAGGGCAATGGAGGCAAAGAAGACCACACAGTTAAGCCAGCAGACATACCTCCCTTGCCCTTTCCTGCATCCCAGAAAAGATCCCCTCTCCTGCTGCTGCCCCAGCCTGGCACAGGCAGCGTCCGTGACCACAGAAGAGAGACAAGGCAGTGGTCTCTTAATGATTTTCTGCTGAAAGTTCTTTGGCCCAGGGGGTCAGGATGACATCAGCCTGGGATCACTCCCCACCCTCTCCACAGTTAACAGGAGCCAACTCTAAACTCTGCCCTCAAGCATGGGGGCTTATGCCAGGCCCCCTGCCGGGAACAGCCTGACCTGCTGCTCTCCACACCCAGCTCCGTGCTCTCAGTTAGGGCTGGCACCGCCTCCTTTGGAGAGCTTTTAAAAATATGGAAGATATTTCTTTCTTTCTTTTTTTTTTTTTATACATGGGCGCTCTTGAGAGAACAGATGGTTACCAGAGGGGAGGTGGGTGAAGGGGATTAAGATACACTTATCTTGATGAGCACCAAGTAATTATAGAATTGTCGAATCATTATATTGTACACCTGAAACTAATGTAACACTGTATGTTAACTACACAGGAATGAGAAGAAAAAAGAAAACCTTGGGAGAGCTTTTTTCTTTTCTTTTTCTTTTCTTTTCTTTTTTTTTTTTTTTTAATGTCACAATGACATTTAAGGTGGCCAATGGCATTGAACAGGCAGGGGTCAGGGGTGCCAAATGAATAGCTCCACACCCAATAGGCCAGGAGCAACCCTCTGGGAACATAAAGCCCACCCCGACTCATCCTCAGATCACTTCCCTAGAGAAACCTTCCCAGATCCCAGAACAAGGTCAAGTGCACCCCAGTAGCTCCACAGTCTTCTCTTTCACCGCCCTTATCCAAATGTAACTGATCTGACTAAAGAAACAGTTGACAGAATGAAGTAGTGCTTGGGCCTCAGGGAAGTGGAGTGTAACTCCAATTCCTTAAGTGAGGACCGTGCATGGGGACTTTCTTCCCAACAGTGCAATATGGAAAGGGGGAGAAAAGTATAACTTTAACTTCATAATGAAGAAATCAGACAGGCACTACCTCAACCAAGTGATCAAGGTCAACATCACCAGGAATAAATCATGCTGATTGCATTTACTGTTGATATGTGATGGAAATGGCACTTCACCTCTATGGTCTCGCTCTCCAAAACCTTTATAGCAATCTAATCACGAGAAGAACATCAGAGAAATCCCAGGAAAGGGGCAGTCCACAAGACACTTAACCAGTTATCCTCAAAATTGTCAAGGTCACCAAAAACAAAAAAAGCGTAAGAAACTGTCAAAACCAAGCGGAGTCTAAGAAAACATGACAACTACATATATAAGATGGGCCCTGAAAATATAATGGGGTATCCTGGATGGGATCCTGGTACAGAAAAAGAACACTGGGAAAACGAAGGAAATCCGAATAAAGTATAGACAGTAGTTAATAACAGTGTGTGGATATTGGCTCATTATTTGTCACAAATTTTCCATACTAAAATGTTAATAATGGGGAAACTGGACATGGGGTATCTGGAAACTCTCCATACTATTTTGCAATAATCCTGTAAATCTAAAGCTGTTCTAAATAAAGAGGTTACAGGCATACCTCATTTTATGGTACTCTACTTCACTGCACTTTACAGATACTGAGATTTGGGGGTTTTTTTGTTTTTTGGTTTTTGTTTTCCTGCAAATTGAAGATTTGTGGCAACCCTGAATCCAGCCAGTCCACTGGCACAGTTTTCCAACAGTATTTGCTCACTTCGTGTCTCTGGGTCACATTTTGGTTAATTCTTGCAATATCTCAAACTTCTGCATTATTATTATATTTATTATATGATCAACTATTGATCAGTTATCATTCAGGGTTGCCGCAAACTATTCCCCTATGAGGTAGCAAACTTAACTGGTAAATGTTGTACGTGTTCTGACTGTTCCACCAACAACAATGGGGAAATTAGGCCAGTTGGTGACCCTGCATTGGCCTCTAAGTGTTCAAGCCCAAGAGCCTTGCACTTCTCACTTTAAATCAAAAGCAAACAGTGATTAAGCTTGGTGAGGAAGGTAGGAGATAGGGAAAGTGAGGACTCTTATGCCAAACAGTTAGCCAAGCTGTGAATGCAAAAGAAAAGGTCCTAAAGGAAATTACAAGTGCTCCTCCAGTGAACACATGGATGATACGAGAGCGAAGCAGTCCGATGGTGGATATGGAGAAAGCTTTGGTGGTCTGAACAGAAGATCAAACCAACCACAACATCTTCTTAAGCCAAAGCCTCAGCCAGAGCAAGACCCTAACTCTTCAGCTCTGGGAAGGCTGAGGTAGGTGAGGAAGCTGGAGAAGAAAAGCCTGAAGCTAGCAGAGGTGGGTTCATGAGGCTTGAGGAAAGAAGCCGTCACCACAGCATGAATGTATAAGGGGAAGTGGCAGGGGCTGCTGTAGAAGCCACAGCGAGGCATCCAGAAGATCCAGCTAAGATCATTCTGGAAGGTGGCTGCACTCAACAGCAGATTTTCCATGCAGATGAAATAGTCTTCCAGTAGAGAAGATGCCATCTAGGACTTGCATAGCTAGAGAGGAGAAGTCAGTGCTGGGTTTCAAAGCTCCAAAGGACAGGCTGACTCTCTTGTTAGGGACTAATGCAGCTGGAAACTTCAAGCTGAAGCCAATGCTCTTTGACTATTCTGAAAATCCTAGGGCTCTTAGGAGTTATGCTAAGTCTATTCTGCCCATGCTCTATAAAAGGAACAAGAAAGCGTGGATGACAGCACATCTGTTTACCACATGGTTTACTGAATATTTTAGGTCCACTGTTGAGAACTACAGCTCAGAAAAAAAAGATTCCTTTCAAAATATTACTGTTTGTTGACAATGCACCTGGTCACTGTAGAGCTCTGACAGAGACAGACGGTGAGATTCATGTTGTTTTCATGCCTGCTGACACTACCTCCACTCTGCAACCCATAGATCAGAGTCATCTTGACTTTCAAGTCTTATTATTTAAGAAATGCATTTCATAAGGCTGTAACTGCCTTGGATAGTGATTCCTCTGATGGATCTGGGCAAAGTCAACAGAAAACCTTCTGGAAAGGATTCACCATTCTAGATGCCATTAAGAACATTTGTGATTCATGGAAAGAGATCAAAATGTCAGCATTAACAGGAGTTTTGAACAAGCTGATGCCAGCCGTCATGGATGCCTCTGAGAAGTTCAAGACTTCAGTGGAGAACGTAAGTGCAGATGGGGTGGAAACAGCAAGAAAACTAGAATTAGAAGTGGAGCCTGAAGATGGGGCTGAATGGCTGCCATCTTGTGATAAAACTTTAACAGATGAGGAGCCACTTCTTATGGACAAACAAAGTGGTTTCTTGAGATGCTGCAGAGATTTTTGAAAGAGCAATGAAGGATTTAGAATATTACATAAACTTAGTGGATAAAGCAGTGGCAGGGTTCAAGAGGATTAACTCCCATTTTGAAAAATGTTCTCTTGTGCTATCAAAGAGCATGCATGTTACAGAGAAATCATTCTTGAAAGGAAGAGTTAATTGATGCAGCAAACTTCGTCATCATATTTTAAGAACCTGCCACAGCGGCATCTGGCTGGCTCAGTTGGTCAAGCATCTGACTCTTGGTTTCAGGTCAAGATCTCCCCAGTCATGGGATCAAGCCCTGTGTCTGACTCCATGCTCAGCAAGGAATCTGACTGAAAATTCTCTCCCTCTGTTCCTCCCCCCACTCAGGTTCTCTCTCAAATAAACAAAATCTTAAAAAAGAAAGAAAAAAAGAAAGAGCGAGCCACAATCACCCCCAACCTTTGGCAGCCAACACTGAATAGTCAGCAGCCATCAACATCAACCTCAAGGCAAGACCCTCCACCAGCAGGAACACAACTGACCGAAAGCTCAAGTGATGGTTAGCACTTTTTAGCAATAAAGTATTTTTAATTAAGGTATGTTCACTGTTTTTTTAGACAGAGTGCTACTGCACACTTAATAAACTACAGTATAGTGTAAACACAACTTTCATATGCACTAGGAAACCAGAAAATTCATTTGACTTGCTTTATTGTAATATTCGCTTTACTGCAGAGATTGGCAGCACAACCCACAATATCCCCCAAGTGTGCCTGTATCAAAAAGAGAAAGAGCAGTGGGTCCAAAATCAGAAGGATTTTGCCCAGAATCCAGCCCCACCTCCTATCAGCCATTTGACCTTGAGCAAGTTGCTTAACCTCTAAGCTTCGGTTTATCCATCCATAAATGGGGTTAATAATCATACTTCACAAGGAGGTTTTTAAAAATTACACGTGATAAGGAGTGCCCGAGTGGCTAGTTGGCTGAGCAGCCAACTCTTGATTTCGGCTCAGGTCATGATCTTAGGGTCATGGGATCGGGCCCTGCATCCGGCTCCACGCTCAGTGTGGAGTCCGCTTGGGATTCTCTCTCTCCCTCTGCCTCTTCCCCTCCCCCCACTTGCATGCACACATGCTCTCTCTTTAAAATAATAAATAAAATCTTTAAAAAAAAAATAAGTGAGGTAATAGGTATAAAGAGGCTCCAACACACAGCATGTTCATACTTATTATCGTATTCCGATTTATTTTTGTGCATTTGTCATTTTTCCTCCCATCTGCCTCTCCACTGGAGGGGAAGCTTCCTGGCAGCCACAGCAGCAAACCCTCATCTAGTTTGTATACCACTGTATTCTCATGCCTGTAAGAGTGCCTGGCCCTTCATCGATGCTTAGTATGCATTTGTTGAACAACAGAATGAGCCCTTCCCATCAGAGCATTCCCTGGAACCCCAACTCTTACCCTAGGAGAAACTCAGTTCCAGAGCCCAGCCCTACCCCCCATTTGCAGTTAGAGCAGAGAGAAAGCCAAGGCCTCCCACCTGCCTGCCAGTGACTCTTATCTATTTCCTTCCCTTCCTCTCCTAGACCTTCTTTTCTCTCTGCCTGGTCCCCCACAGGCGTCAGCACCTGTTCATTTCCCAAAACAGCAGGATCTGGGTAATGACCTCTGATAAGCATCTTTTAATAAACCCTGTAGCTGGATCTGTCATCAGAAGCTATATTCTTCCCCCCTTCCCACTCTCACCCCCATCTCCTCCCACTTCCTGGGCATTGGAACCTTTGGTGTCACCAGGCTGGCCCCCAGTTCCCCTGGGCCTCTGGATTCTGGCTTCCTGGGCAATGGCCAACAGGCAACCCAGGCTATTCCATAAGCGGGACCCTCCCGAAAGGCCTCTGAGCTCAGCAGCCTAGCCCAGCTCTGCCTGTGCCACCCGGCTTGACCGCTGGCCAGTCCACTTCCCTCCATCCCCACAGGCAGGTTTCCCAGGCGTTACCAAGGAGACCACTCGCATCCTGCCCAGGGTTGCCAAAGCAACCAGTTCAGTGAGAAGCAGCCCCCAAGCCTCTAGCCCTTGGGAGAGTCACAGACCAACAAGAAATAGGCCTAGGCATCTGGCACATCAGGATAGAGGCATCCCTGGCACCCCCTGGGCAGTGCCCAGCTCCTGCCCTCCTTCTCTCACCCCTTCCTCCCCCTTGCTCTTGCCTATCTGGCCTCCATGTTGGCCTCTGTGATTGAGAGCAGATGCCAGACCCTCAAAGTGCATATCTTGGAAGTGAGCACATCCCATCCCAGAGGGTCAGGGAAAAGAAAGCCTAATGTGCAAAAATTCCCCCAAGACCAAGTTTCTTCCCCATGGGCTCTGGTGTTCTGTGTAGAAGTCCCAGTTTCACCACTTCCTAGGCCAGTGATCCTGGACAACATTCTTTGCCAAGGATTCAGGGGAGGAGGTAATGGAGAGTGACTGCTTACTGGGCACAGGCTTTCCTTTTGAGGCGATGAAAACATTCAGGAACTTGATAGAGGTGATGGTTGGACAACACTGTGAATGTACTAAATGTCACTAGACTGTACAGTTTAAAATGTTAAAATGAGAGAGCACCTAGGTGGCTCAGTTGGTTAAGTGCCTGACTCTAGGTTTTGGCTCAGGTCATGATCTCATGGATCATGGGACTGACACTCACGTGGGGTTCCATGCTCAGCAGGAAATCTGCTCGAGGATTCTCTCCCTCTGTCCCTTCTTCTCACTCTCTCTCCCTCCCTCTCTATCTCTCTTTCCAAAATAAATAAGATAAAAAATAAATAAAATGTTAAAATGGTGGATTTCATGTAAATTTCACTACAATTTTAAAAATGATGGGAGGTGGCCCATCCAAACCTCATCTATAGGTGACCACTGGGGCTGGAGAATCCTCCACAAGGTTTTCAGTTACCTTTCCCTCAACACTTAGCAATAAGCAGACAGGCACTCAGAGAGAGCTGGGAAAGGAGAAAGTTCTTTATTCTCTGTATTTGTCTCCATGAAGCAAGTGCCCCTTGCCCCAGTTACCCTGTGCCCCTCACTGAGAATATATACACACAGTTACCGATTCCCACCTCCAAGCCTCTGCTGTATGTCCCTTCCCCCTTCTCATCCCCATACCCTAGCACACCTGCTGCACCCCTTGTCATCTATCAAATTTCTGCAGTTCCTTCCATGACCAGCTCAAAGCTGCCTTGCCTTTTCAAAATAGCTCTTCAGCCCGAGAATATTCAGGCATGTCAGAAGACCTCACCTCTAGTCCAGGCATACAGCAACTCCTCATAACTGTCTGTTGGTCCTAAGCCCAGAGCTATGCCTTGGATCTCTCCCCTGGACCCTCCTAGACCAACACTGTTCAGACTCCAGTGGGAATCACCAGCAGTGAAGTCAGTGTGTCTCCAGGGAGAATACCAAAACCTATAAGCTGAAAGGTAATAGACAAGCCTCATTTCATGTCAGCCTGACAGCCAGACCAATCTTAGATCTCCAGTGTGTCCCAGGGTCCCTATTATGCCAGACCTCTTCCAGTTGCTTTAATTAAAATGGTGAGAAGTCAACAGAGATTGCAATTATAGAAGGAGAGAAAAAATCGAGAGTTCCCCACCCCCAGCAAATTTTTAAGACAGACACTGATATGAATTAGAACTAGATTCAGGGTGAGTACAGAAGCAATCTGAACAGAAGTCTGGGTGGCCAGGCTTAGAATCACAGCCAGTATTGAGGTCAACACCAATACAATTAGAATGGAATTCTGGATGACCATTGATACATCAGAGAAGACTACTAGGTCAATACTGATACAGTTAGAAGGGAATTTGGAATGGACACTAAAACAATCACAGAATAAAGCTGATGGCTTTATTAGGGTGGGGAGAAGTCAGGATCAGTGTAACCCAGGCAAAGGACAGAGGGTACCTATAGGTGGCCGTCATGGGCACACTCTAATCTTTCATCTCAGGCTTGGAAGGAGCAGAATCAAAATTTTCATGGCCACCTCCTTTAGGTGTGTGGGAAGGGAGAAGAGAGTGGATTCTGGTAAATAAAGCCTGAAGGGAGATGGGCAGAGGGAGGGAGACAGGCAGGGGGAGAATTTCACCACCATGTAGTCCCCAGGAAGAAGAAACTCAACCCTGTAAATCAGGGAGGCAGCACAAGGGGGTTTTCCCAGGCCACACAGGTGAGAAGTCGGCAGAGGAGAAAATTGGGGTGGGGGCAGGGAAGTGGGAGGCTCCCAGACTTTTTCCCGCCCCTTTCCTCCCTTGCTGAAGACCCAAGCCACAGAGACTTCACATCCCCACAATCCCACACTTCAGGTAAAAAGGGATGCAATTACTAAAGCATTTTCTGGGCTTCCCTAGGGTCAAGGATGGAGCAGGCCTGCCTTCTTGGGGCAGTTTGTGAGCAATTAAACCCCAAGTCAACTCATTGGCCCAGCTACCCTATCCTCGAAGGGTTCAGCCTGACTTAGCCACCTAATGCACTAAGTGGGCAAATCACTCTCCCTTCCCTTCCTTCTTCTCGCTTGCGAGGGATGACAATGCACGAGAGAATGTCCACTGGTTCTTCCAACATTAGGAGTCTTTCCAATACTCTGAAATAGTCTTTATACATGTTAATACTTACAGCTTATTTCTGATGATAAAAAAAATACTTGCTTATTATAGAAATTTTTAAGAAGAGTGAAGTATAAAAAAGAAAAGAAAAAATCTTACATGATCCCATTACCGAAAGAAAAACTATTGTTAACTTTCTGGTAACTTTCTTTTTCTTTTGTATTCATATTTTCTTAACAAAACTTGGATCTCACAGCCTATACAACTTTGTATCCTCATTTTTCAACCACCATTAATTATGTTGCACTGAACATTTTCCCAAGGCATCAAATATTCTTCAAAAATACAAATTTTAAAGATTGCAAAATACTCCACCAAGAGGATGTACCATGATTATAGGGCATTTTCCTAGTATAAATAACACTACCATGAACATCTTAGCCTGATGCATAAATATTTGCCTGGATCTCCAGTTTGCTAGGATCAGTTCTTCTGGGGAGGATCATAAGGCCAATGAATGTGTTCTTTTAAAAAGATTGACATGTACCACCATATTAATTTCCAGAAAGACACAACAAACCCACTGATCTTCCCAAACGCAGTGAGAGCAGAAGTTCTGAAAGGTTTGGAGTTAGAATGCAGAACAGAGGTCCTGTCCCTCCTCTCTCGCAGTCTGGAAAGTTAACTGTCCAGCGAAAGAGAGGACAGAATTCCAAGTCAGAAGATACAGCTCTGCAGCCTAGCTCTGCCTCTCACTGGCTTCAGGAACCTAAAACAAGCATTGGTTCTCCTCAACTGTAAAATGGGTATGATTAGTTTTGCTGACCACTCAGAACAGTTTCCAAACGCTCAGGCGTTTGTGAAAGTTCTTTGTAAACTTTAACACTTTGTCAAGGGGTATGACTATTATCCTCACAACACAAGGGGCTGAAGAAGTGGGTGGTTCTTTGTGAAAGACCAAGCACTTCCATTCCTGTCTCTTAGTCATCAGAATGCCCAAGTCATCAGAATGCTAGCTGGTTCTAAGGGTGACAGAAAAGCAGCTTTCTGAAGGGAATCAGTGGGTCTGGGGGTCTGGGAGGACCCGGGTGTGTCTTACAAAGGTCAGAGACAGCATTGGAAGCCGCAGGGCTGAGAGGACTGGGCCTAGGGCTTCCCTGGGGGTGCTGGGTTGGTCTGGGGATTTAGACAGCAAAGACATTCCTGGTAAATGTTCCTCTTTCAAGGCCCCAGCCTTTCCTTTCTAAGGTTCTGACTGGACATCTGGCCCTTGGAGGAACCAGAAAGCAAGCTGAGTCAGTGGATGCAAAAAGTCAACAGCTGCAGAAGACTCCAGAGGCCACCAGCTCTGGCCCCTTCTTCCAGGCTGCTGTAAGTCAGTCCTGGATCTTTAAGATCATCCAATTGGAAATGCAACTAGTGCTTCCAGCATGACCTCTCCAGCCCTGGGCAGATGAAAAAGAGAGATGCCGCCCTTGAAAAGCACAGCTGTCCGGTCTGAGCATCCTGCCACACTCCCCTACCCAATGGGCAAATGCCCTTCCCAACGCCTACACGTTAGCCTAGCATCATGGCCTGAGTTAACTCCAGTGACGTTCCCAGTGCTGGCAGGGACAACTGCGCAGACCCCACGGAACGCCATCCTCCCGGTTTTCAACATCAGCATCAGCAGCCCCCTACCCCGAGCCCACCTCCAGGGCCAGATGAGCACCTCGAGTCTCCAATTACGAACAACAGGTGGCACCTGCCCGTCCTCCCCAACTACACCGCTCCACGCTCCACGTCTCCCTGCCCCTCCACCTGCGCCCCAGTCCTCAGGCTGCGCCCGGCCCGGCGGAGCCTTCCTTACCTTTGAGGGTTTGGGGGTGGCCCCGCGGCGCCCGGCTCGGGTTTCCTCGGGGCAGAGAGGGGATACTGGAGAAGTTGTTACCCATGGCATCCGGCCCCAGGGGGTTCGGCGCTCGCGGGGGGCAGGAGAGGCCGGGCAGGAACGGAGGTACGGTGTGCGAATGTGTGCGCGCGCCGGCGCGCGCCGCCGGGGGAGGGCCCTGCCGGGGCTGCGGCCGGGGGCGGGCGGGCCGCCGCTCTCCTCCCTCTCTCGGGGCCGCGCCGTCCTCGGCGGCTCCTGCCCGCCGTGGGGGTCCTCGCGCGAGCCGGCTACCTGCCTGCCATTCCCCGCGGCGGGGGCGGGAGCCGCGGGCGAGCCCCTGGGCCGGGGCCGGTGGTGGCGCCCGGGACTCCCCCGTTCCTCGGGCTGGCGCTCGGGTTCCCGCTGCTGGTGGGCGGCGCGGAGGCTCCGGCGAGCTCCCCCCGGGCCATAGAGTCAGGGCTCCCGGCGCGAGCGCTCGGCGGCTCGGCGGTGGGCTCGGTCCCCGCCCGCGGGGACGGCCGCTGCGGCGACGTGCGTGGCGCCCTCCAGCCTGCGGGTCCTCATGGAGCGGGGCTCTGTGGCGCGCGGGGCGTGCTGGGCGCTCCCGCCCCCGCCGGCTTCCTCCCGCGACCGCCGCCCCCGCCCCCCGGCCGCCGCCGTCGCCAGGATTCCCTGGCTCCGGTTGTTATGGTGACAGCTGCGCTGGTGAATGAGCGTCTTAGTGACACGCGCGCGCCCGCCCAGCCGGATGTGTCCCCGGGGCGCGCCGCGTTCCCGCTGCCACAAGTTCTCCGCGGCGCTGGGGACCCGGCCCGGACCGGGATGAGGGGCCAGGCAGATGCCGGGACCCGGGGACTTGGGCGCGTTCCTCTCACAGGTGGTGGGACTTGGTGTCGAAAACAGAGAAAGAGCGAGAACGGTGAGCTCCCTGGGGGCCAGGAGCAGGGCGAGTAGCTCTACTTCGCAGCCTCCCTAGCGCTCAAGGCCTGGCCCACAGGCAAAGCTCAAGAAAAAAAATATTTTTTTTGAGGAGTGAATGGTTGATTCGATGAGTGAGGTGAAACCTCACTTGACCTCACTTGACGCCAGCACTTGACCCTCGGCCCGCAGTTACATCTGCGGGTGCGCTAGGGCAGGGGCTCAGGACCAGAAGCCCAGCTATCGGGTTTCTGCGCACATCGCACTGGGGGCCTTGGGGTAAATACGGGGCCGGACCTAGGAGACTGGGTTGCTGGCCAAGCTGGGGGAACAGATCTCAGGGACAAACCATGAGAGAACCACCAACTCTGAACCCATTCGTTCTGACAGCTGTAAGACTGGGGGGGTGGGGGGAGCGGAGCCTCTGCAGTGCTTAGCAATCACAGAAGTCTTCCTAGAGGAAGGGGCTTCAGCAAGTTGCCTATTTGCATGACTCTCTTATCCTCCAGCTCAGTATTGCTCCCAGGAAGCCTGCAGGAAGGGGTAAGGGAGCCATTCTCCTTCTACATGGTCCTAGGCTATCTCCTCCTCCCTGTCTGCTGGGGTAGAAGATGAGCCACCATCCCCTCAAACAATCGGACTTCCTGCCCCTCTAGGTCACCTCTGATTCTCTAACTGGCTTCAGCAACTTTGATCCAGAATCCAGTGTGAACTTACAACAAGCATCTCATCTGTCCTCTTAGGGAAGGTTCTTCTTCCCTCAGGACTCCATGAGATGGTTCCTCATTATTCAGACACAGTTCACATGTCACCTCCTGACCTTCCCTGTCCACCCCAACTAAAGAACCTGCACCACCTCGGCCACTTTCCACACCATTATTGGGGGGTTCTTTGGGGGAGGGGGAGGGATTAGCAAGAAAGTAGCCTTTCCCTCTTATTTATGTTCTGCCTCCCCCACTAGAACATAAGCTCTGTGAGGCTAGAGGGCAGGTCAACTCTGCTGACCGTGATGTCCCAAACCCCTAGGGGAGTACCTGGCACATGACAGACTATCAGAAAATACTTGTGAAATGGATGAATCTGCCTGCTGCCAGCAGGACTTCACTAAGAAGTCACTGGAAGTGAGGCTCTTTACGTCCATCTCCTGCCCCCTGACCCCTACCCATTACAGGCATCACATCCATAAATGTCTGGGACTCCAGGCAAGCTAGAAATATCCATGGCAGCTGCTTTGTGGGGTCTGAAGGGAAAGACAGCCCCCACCCCCGCCTCCAGACTCTTAAATGCCCAAGATCACGTGCCCAGTCAGCTGCAGAATGGACACAGGGGCCAGGGATGCTGTCTTATTTATGGGCATATCTCCTCATGGCTGGCTCCCAACCAGTGACTCGTGCATCAGAAATCCATGGGCTCTGAATGGCAGCACACTCACCCATTGACACACGCACCTCTCCACCCTCTCACACACTCATTTCTACACTAGCGTACACATACTCTCATGCATACGCACACACACCCCTGAAGTCTGCTGCAGTGAGGTCACCGAGAGCTGCTGCTGGCCTCAGAATAAATCTGAAGGCCTGTATAGACCAGACTGATTCCCCCAGAGTGTGAGCGAAGGGCGGGGCTCCTGGGAGGATTTGCAGAGGGTGGCTGGGGGGCGTGGCTCAGGCCTGCCCTGGGGTCCCACCCCTGCCTTCCCCAAGGAGGAGGAGCTGGTGCATGGGCACCAGGGGTTGGGGGTGGGATGACGGAGGCCCCAAAGGGAGAGGACAGCAGGGATGTCACAGGCCCCACATAGTCTAAAGCTGGGACTGTGGGCAAAGCAGGGGAGAGAGAGAGAAGGTCAAAGGGAAGAGGAAGTAAGGGCCAGAGACTAGTGCCTGGCAGGGGAGCCCAGAGGTGGCCACAGGCTCTGCAGCCCAATCCCAGGGAGTCTCACGGGAAGGTAAGAGGAATCAGGGACACAGGCGGGGGAACTGAGAGCAGGAAAGAAACCTCCCCTGCCCCCAAAGAGTTGAGGAGGTAATGGGAGCATCTGCGGAAGCAGGAGAAGATAAGGGATGCCTTGTACTGGCTCTCGGGGTCACGAGGGAGTGCCTCTGAAATGTTGCGCCCCAGGTCACCTCCCTGGCCTGGCCCTCGCCCTTCCAGGGAGCTCTGTACTGTGGAAAGGGACGCTAAGTCAAGTGTCAACTCGATGCAAGTATCTGGCCAGGCAGGGTCCTAGAGAAGGCAGGCGTGACGGCATGGGACTCAGAGAAGCTGAGAATTAAGCCCTCGGAGAGTCCTGTCTCTCAGAAACCCTTTTCTGGCAAGGGCTGTGGTTAGACCCAGCTCAAAGGATCAACGAACTCTGCCAGTCCCCTTCTGGACACTGGGGCAGAATCCCTGAGGCATCTAGGACATTCTTCACCAAGGCAGCTGCCAGGAGGCAGGGAAATGGCGTGTGTGGCCCCCACGGGTCCTGTCTAGCCCCATCCTGGTAGAGAGGAGGGAGGAGGAAGCTGCCGGGGAGACAAGGCTGGATGAAATCACTGTTTTGGTGACTTCAGTAGAAGCTATTAATACCCATGAGGTGGGGCTCTGGTACCTGTCGCCGTGGCAACCCCGCCTCCCCAGTGGTATGGATTCCGAAGGCGGTGCCCAAGAGGATGGGTGTTGGTGCACACGTGTTTGCATGTATGTACATGTGTGTGCTGGTGTGTGCACATTTGGTTGCTGTGAGTGCTCACACCAGCACATAGGAGAGGGGGGAGCCCAAGCAAGGATGTCCGGCAGAACTGGGGGTCCTTCGATGGCAGCTCTAGCCCCCGTTTCTCTCCCTGAAGGTGACTCCTTTCTCCCTCTCTCTCTCTCTCTCCCCCTTTCCCTCCCTCCCTTTGTCTTTGTCCCCTTCTGCCTGCCATTCTCTGTTTCTTGTCACTTTCTCTCCTGGCCGTCTCTCTCCTCTTTTTGTTCCTTGTCTGTCTGCTCCTGCCGGTTCCCCTCCCTCTTCCTCTTCTCTCTCACTCTCCACAGCTCCCAATTTCAGTTCAAGTCTTGAAGAATCTCCGCATTGAGAAATAATAAGATATTAGACAAAATAACAAGTCCCTCCCTGAGCACCTGGATGCTGGGCCCAGAACAAGCCACAGGGAGGGGCCGTACCACGCAGAACAAGAGTGGGGTTCATCGAGGCCAAGCTGGGCTCCCTGCAACTTGAGACCACCCTAGTCCATACCGCGATACCTTCTTCCCCATCAAGAAACTAACCTTAAGGGTGCCTGGGTGGCTCAGTGGGTTAAAGCCTCTGCCTTCGGCTCAGGTCATGATCTCAGGGTCCTGGGATAGAGCCCCACCTGCTTCCTCCTCTCTCTCCACCTGCCTCTCTGCCTACTTGTGATCTCTGTCTGTCAAATAAGTAAATAAAATCTTAAAAAAAAAAAAAAGAAAGAAAGAAAGAAAGAAAAAGAAACTAACCTTAAGATAGGAAAAAACCACAACCATCCTGAGGGTGTGAGACAGGGCCCCCCACCATGCCCCAAGGCCTAGTCCATAGTTATCAGGCCATCAGAAAATCTATACAGGTTGTCCTGCCTGACTGTCAGACATGTTAGAGGTGGCTGGACATGTTAGAGGGGGAGATCTCTGAGTGCCTGATACATAATAGATACCCAATAAATATTTATTCAGTGAATCAATGAATCAATAAATCAGCAAATTCTCCTATTAGTACAGCCACCCTGTCAGCCAGAAGACTTGCTCAGACCAGTCCACCTGGTCTTTCTCAACAATGTCTTTCTCACAGAGTTTTCCCTGAGGCCAGGCCTTCCCTTGGAAGGGAGTCTGTGCTACCATCTTAGCATGAAATGGGCACTACATGGCCCAGGAGCTTTGGAATTCAGCATCTCTTATTGACCCTGTGACCATTTATTGAGCACTACCTGTATGCCCAGCACTGTGTGGGGTGCAGCTTCCTTGCCAGCACCATGGGGGAGCCTCTTCTGTGCTTTTGTGTATCCCAGTTTCCTACCTCCTCAGGTTAGGGCTGAGCACACAGTAGGTCTCAGTATCATCAGATATCAGCTCTTCCTGACTTGATCTATGGATTCAATGCATCCTAATAAAAATTCTAGCAAGTTTTCTGTGGGGGGTCAAGAAACTGATTCTTAAGTGTGTAGGAAGAGGCAAAGGACGTGGAATAACCAACACAACATGGAGGAAGAACAGAGTTGAAGGACTGACGCTACCCAACTTCAAGATTTTCTATGAAGCTACCGTAATCATGACATCACAGTGTTGGTGAAAGCCTAAACAAGTGGAGCAATGCAACCAACCAGAGAGCCCAGAAATAAAATCATGTAGATACAGTCACCTGAACTTTGACAAGGAACAAAGGCAATACAGTGGAGCAGAGATAGTCTTTCCAACGAGTGGTACGTGAACAAGTGGACAACCACATACAGAAAACAAAAACAAAAACAAAAAAATCCTTTCTTTACACTCTTCCCAAAAATTAAGTCAAAAGGGATCACAGACCTAAATGGAAATACAAGACTACAAAACTCCTAGAAGGTAATAAGGGAGGAGATCTAAATGGCCTTGGGTTTGGTGATGACTTGTCAGATACAAGGCCAAGGGCATGAGCCATGAAGGAAAGAATTCATAAGCTAGACTTCATTAAAATTAGATTTTTCTGTTCTGCAAAAGACACGGTCAAGAGAATAAAGGACAAACCAAAGAGCCTAGGAGAAAAATATTTGCAAAAGACATACCTGACAAAAGACTGTTATCCAAAACATGTAAAGAGCTCTTAAAACTGAACAATAAGAAAACAAAGAACCTGGTTTTAAAAACGAGCCAAAGACCCTCATAGACCCTTTACCAAAAAAGATCTACAGATGGCAAGTAAACACATGAAAAGATGACCCACATCTTATGTCAATGAGGAGATACCATACATGCTAATTAGAATGATCAAAATCCAGAACACTGACGACACCAAATGCTGGTGAGGATATGGAGCGCAATAGGAATGCTTATTTGTTGCTGGTGGGAATACAAAGTGGTACAGACACTTTGTAAGACAATTTAGTGATTTTTATAAGAAAACACTCTCTTGGGGCGCCTGGGTGGCTCAGAGGGTTAAGCCTCTGCCTTCAGCTCAAGTCATGATCTCAGGGTCTTGGGATGGAGCCCCACATCGGGCTCTCTGCTCAGCAGGGAGCCTGCTTCCTCCTCCTCTCTCTCTGCCTGCCTCTCTGCCTACTTGTGATCTCTATCAAATAAATAAATAAAATCTTTTAAAAAAAAAGAAAAGAAAACACTCTCTTACCATACAATCCAGCAATTATACTCCTTGATATTTACCCAAAGGAGTGGAAAACTTATGTCCACATAAAACCTGCACAAGGAGGTTTATAGCAGCTTTACTCATCATGCCCAAACTCAGAAGCAATGAAGAGGTCCTTCAGCAGGCGAATGGATAAACAGACGGAGGTACATCCAGACTCTAGAATATTACTTGGTGCTAAAGAGAAATGAGCTATCAAGCCATGAAAAGACATGGAGGAAACTTTAATATATACTACTAAATGAGAAAATATATGAAAAGGCTACTTACCCTATGATTCTAACTATAGACAGACTTGCCCCCTGGGAGGTGGCCCCCAGGTCCATGACCAATTGTAAGATCTTCACAAATCCCCAAACTCTTATCCTTGGAGCTCAACTATTTCAGCTCAAACACACTCAAATATACTACAACCCACATTAAACATAATTTTCCTGCCTTATACATTTTTAAAGGATTTTTATAAATTTGGCTTCTGGAATCATTGGACCACAAGTATCTCACTGAATTTACAATTGGTTTTATTTCTAAGCAATCATGGATGTGTTAGATTTCTTGCCAAGTATAAAAAACCTACAATTGTCTTTAAACATAATGAAATCTTTATGAGTATTCATGTAATTATTTTTTTTAAATATTTTATGTATTTATTTGACAGAGCGAGAGAGATCACACGTAGGCAGAGAGGCAGGCAGAGAGAGAGAGGGAAGCAGGCTCCCCACTGAGCTCGATCCCGGGACCCTGAGATCATGACCTGAGCCAAAGGCAGATGATTAACCCACTGAGCCACCCAGGAGCCCCTTTATGAGTACTCATGTAATGATTAGTGAAATTGACACAACATTACATTCGTAGGCAAGTAAGTAAATATTTATTAATTTTGACTTCGAAATTTTTCCATCATAATTTGGAGCCAATCATTTTTTTTTCCAGTCTTAAGCAGACCCTTAGAAAGCCCATAGACCTGGGGCGCCTGTGCTACACACGGAAAGGAAAATACCCAACATCAGAAAGAGGAGCACAAGATCCCTGCCTAGGAAAGTTGTCTAGTGACTTCAAAAGAGTCCAGCATCCCTCTTGACCCATCCCAGGGCCACTGGCTCAGTAACAGTGGTTGTATGACTGCACTCAGTCGTAGGGACCAGGCCTTGATCTAAGCAATTTGTCTGTAGTAATTCATTCAAGCCTGGGAGGTAGGTACTATTATTATTATTATTATATTATTTCATTTTCATCATCCCCATTTTACAAATGAAAATCTCAAGGCTTAGGGAAGTTGAGATGTCTGGCTAGGAGCTGATAAAAGAAACACTGAGTTACAGCCCTGGGGTGGTCTGAATCCAGATCTCTGCGATACTGTGCCTGTCCCACAAAGGGGTTCCTCCAAGTGCCCCGCCTGAGGAAGACACCTGTTGCAGAAGAGGTGTCCTCAGGGCGCCTGGGTGGCTCAGTGGGTTAAAGCCTCTGCCTTCAGCTCAGGTCATGATCCCAGGGTCCGAGGATCGAGCCCCGCATCTGGTTCTCTGCTCAGTGGGGAGCCTGCTTCCTCCTCTCTCTCTGCCTGCCTCTCTGCCTACTTGTGATCTCTGTCTGTCAAATAAATCAATAAAATCTTAAAAAAAAAAAAAAAAAAAGAGGTGTCCTCATTGGGTTCTTGAGCCTTAAAACTTCTGAGGAACCCTGAAGACTCCCAGATGCTTTGACTCAGCTCCTGGAAGTTAGCCAGGCAGCACATGACCATAATGAACATGAAATAGATTGACAATAACCAAACTGAAAACCATATTTTTAATGATCAAAATGGTGGTAATACCTCAGCACTTTTTTTCTCTCACAGATGTTTGCTTTCTCCATTACTAACGGAGAAGACCCAACTCGGGGTTTGAACTCATGATCCAGAGTCAGATTCTCAACCAACTGAGCCACCAGGCCTCATAGATGTTTTAAATGACCTTTACTTGGGACACCTGGGTTGTCAATTGGTTAATCGTCTGACTCTGTTTCCCAGCTCAGGTCTTGATCTCAGGGTCGTGAGTTCAAGCCCTTCATTGTGCTCTGCACTGCCCATGTGGAGCCTACTTAAAAATAAACATATAAAAATAAAATATGGGGAACCTGGGTGGCTCAGTTGTTAAGCATCTGCCTTCGGCTCGGGTCATGATCCCAGGGTCCTGAGATGGAGCCCCACATCGGGCTCTCTGGTCGGCGGGGAGCCAATTCTCCCTCTCCCACTTGCTCTGTTTGTGTTCCCTCTCTCATTGTCTCTCTCTGCCAAATAAATAAATAAATAAATATTTAAAAAATAATAATAATAAAATAAAATACCTTTACTTGTCAGGAAAGCCTTCCTAAGAATGTTGCAAAGACCAAAAAATCATAACGGAAAAATATGATAAATATGACTACATAAAAATTTAAAACTCCTTCCTGGAAAAAGTTGAAAGACAGATAGAGGAGTCAGGAGGCACGTGCCCAATAAGCCAATAGCCTTCAGTCACTTCAAAGGCCCTTCACCCCTAGACCAGGCCTCTCTCCCCTATGGCTGGTGGTGTGACATCTCCCTCCTAGCACCTTTTCCAAGAGAGGTGACAGAGGCAATCGCTTGTCCCGACCTTCACCAAAGACCCCTTTGGTCTTTGGTGGAGAAAGACAGGGCAGAGAGGGGACCCTCTCTACCCACTGAGGGTAGCCAGTGGGAAGTTTTCTCTCAGCAGAGTGAGCGGGAACCAGCAGGTGTCCCCATCTCTCCCCTCCTCTTCCCAGCTCCTCAGTCTCTCTTCAGCCACCACTAGGTAGCGCTAGAACTCCATTAGAATCCCCTTTGTCCCCAGCAAACCTTTTGGGGAAACACTCAAGTCCATCAAAACACCTTTAAAAATGCTTACAGGTTGCCCTTTTTCTCTCTCAAAACAAAGAGAGCTTTTGGGGGATGGAGGTGAGGGAAATACATACTTTAATAGCTTCCCTTAGCTATTTCATTGTAAAGAAAATGTATCAGTGAGGAAATCAGCCCTAGTCTTGAGCCACTGAAATTCTACCCTCTAGGTATTATTTGCTTCACTAAGGCTCCTTTCTCATCGTTCATCCTGAGATCGGACCTCCCAAGAGTCCTCCTCATCACGATGGCTGCCCCAAAGGAGCTCCAACTTACCAACAAATACCCTTTTCCAGGACTGAGGGAGGATAGGTCCTCTCCAGAGAGCTCCAGTTCACACTGAGACGCCCCCCTGGCTGCATCTGGTACTTGAATTGGGCACCTGCGTGCCCAGCACCAGCACAACACCTGGCACTGGGCGGACGCCCAAGGAACAGCTATTGCCTATGGCTAGAACTTGAGGGTATATGGCCAATAACGGGGGCCCTTCCTAGCTTAGTTCTCTGAGCACCTGATCACAATCAGAGCTGGGATTTGCAACTCCCAGCCCAGCTGTCTTCCCACAAGCCCCTCTATGTCTACTCAACTACAAGGAGCAATCTCGGAAGACTCCAGAGTTTGCGTGGGCAGCCAACAGGAGAAGGGGTGCCCTGGAGCCACTCTGGCTTTGATATTTATTGAGCAATCCAGAAAATCCCAACTGGATGGGCTCCCCCCCGCCCCAGTTCAAGCCACCTGTGTTTGTCCCCAAGTCTCTGCATTTGGCCCATCATCTCGGATCGGATGTCACCCCTGGGAAGATCTCCATGCCAGAAAACCAGCCCTCCTCGGCAGGGGCTAGAAACAGCTTCATGTCAGTTTGGTAAGAAAAGCCGTGTTCACATCTTGTTAGTCATGTGAAAAAAAAGAGAGAGGTGGAAATAATATCACAAAACCAGGCTTATCTCTTTCTTCTAAGAAAAGGAGTTAGAGATGTGCTGTGAACTAAGGAAATTATCCCACAATCCGTATCCTGTGGAGTGAAGACCAGAAATTTAAGTGTAGAAGGATATTAACGTCTGAATTGGGATCTGTTATTTTGTGAATGTCATGTGTTTTAACCCTATTTTCTAATAACATATCTCAATGTATATATGGAAACATATTTTTTAAAGATTTTATTTATTTATTTGACAGATCACAGGTAGGCAGAAAGGCAGGCAGAGAAAAGAAGGGAAGCAGGCTCCTTGCTGAGCAGAGAGCCTGATGCAGGGCTCGATCCCAGGACCCTGGAATCATGACCCAAGCCGAAGGCAGAGGCTTTAACCCACTGAGCCACCCAGGCGCCCCGCAAAAATATTTTTTAATTCCATAAATCCACCACCCAGGTAGCCTCTTTTTTTTTTCTTTTTTTCTTCTGTTTTTCCTTTTGGAAGATCAAAAACAGGCTTGTTTTTTTATGTACAGAGCAACTTATTTACAACCCCTGGAGTGGATATGTACCTAGCAATACAGAAGGCATTTGCTTCCATGGTAGGCGCTATAGAAATTAAGATTATAAATATGAGAGGTAAGCCCCCCCACACCAAGGGCACAAAACAGCCTCTTATTGATCTTTTTAAAAATAAAATTCATATGTACACATTGAAAAATCAACAAGGGCTCCTGGGTAACTCAGTTGGTGAAGCTTCTACCTTCAGCTCAGGTCATGATCCCAGGGTCCTGGGATTGAGCCCCGCATCCAGCCCACTGCTCAGCAGAGAGGCTGCTTCTCCCTCTCCCACTCCCCCTGCTTGGGTTCCCTCTCCCTCTGTCTCTTTCTCTGTTAAATAAATAAATAAAACCTTTTAATAAGTAAATAAATAAATAAATAAGATTTCGCTTTCACTATATTACCAAATGGTCCTAGAAGATCCCTACAAATTTGTACTCTGACCATCAGCTTATGAAAGCAGCTGTTTCCCAGAGTCCTCATGGACATCAGATACCATCAACCCTTTAGTTTCCAACAATATGGTAAGTTTAAAGAGGCACCTGATTCTTAAGATTGTATTTAATTATAGGTGAGAATTAGAATCTTTGCAGGATTTGGGGCCACTTGTTTTTCTGTGAAAGGACACACATTGATGTCCTTTGCCAATTTTCCCATAGGATGATTCACCTCTTTCATTGATTTATATGATCTCTGCAAATTAAGGAACGTAGGCCTTTGTCTGGCAAATGCCTTTTTTTTAAGTTTGATATTTTTACTCTGTTTACTGGTATTTTGCCCACAGTCGAGGCCTGTGTTAAAGCTCTTCTCCTTCAGAGCGGCTGACTTCTGTGCTCTGTTCACCAAGGCCTCGACTAGCCTCTGGTCATGAATACATCCACCTACATTCTATTGTAGAATTGTTATGCTTGTAATTTTTACACAGAAGTCTTTGAGCTGTTTGGAATGGATTTGGGTATAAAGAATGGGAAAGGAATCCAGGTGAAGATTTTCTCAGATGGGCTGTTCCCACGCCATTTCTCAGACTCACAACCCCCCACCCCCACCCACCGCCTTCATTTTCATCTTCTTTCCAGTCCTTGAAGGGCCACCGGGCTCCATGGAGTCCCCAGAGCAGAGGTCCACGTTGATTTCCCCCACGTCTGCCAGAGACAGACCCAAAGGTCATCACGAGGATCCTGCAGAGGCCTCATGATCAGAGTGGAAGACCAGGTGGGCTCCCGAAGGTGGGAAGGGCACCACCACTGCTCTGCTAGACACCAGGGAACTATGGTCCTCCCATCCTGAGCCACAAGAGGAACACACTTCTGGTGTCTTCCTTTTGTTTTTTTTTGTTTGTTTGTTTGTTTGTTTTTTAGGATTTTATTTATTTGTTTGACAGACAGAGATCACAAGTAGTTAGAGAGGCAGGCGGGGGGGGGGGGGGGGGGGAGCAGGCTCCCCACCGAGCAGAGAGCCCGATGCGGGGCTTGATCCCAGGACTCTGGGATCATGACCAGAGCCGAAGGCAGAGGCTTTAACCCACTGAGCCACCCAGGCGCCCCCGGTGTCTTCCTTTTGAAGGAAAAAGAGAGAGAGTAAGAACCCTCAGGGGAGAGTGTGCTCACTACAAAAAGAAGAAACAGAGCCATACCTGTATTTCAGAAGACACTCACTTATATACAAACACTATGCATACGTACCACACACACGCATGAGTGTACACACATGCCACCCACAAGTACATATACAGCCAGACACACGCATGTGTGTGCTCGCACACACACACACTCACAACTCACACTCCAGATAGGTTGAGTTTTCTCCAGTAGCACCTAGACCCAGTGAACCCTTCAGTCACAGGAACTCCAAGAACAGCAAAGCCAAGGTTTCTCAAACAGTATTCAGGTTCCTATTAAACAGGGAAAAACAAATCTGGAAGACCCCCAAGATATATTTGCAAGACCCTAAGGAAAAGAAAATAAACCAAAGACTTGTTCTATACAGATCTTCCGATTACGAGTTAACCCATGTTGCCAACTGCTAAAAAGATTTAAGACACCATTTCAAATGAAAACGTGCACTGAAAAAATTTCCCTAGAGGGACGCCTGGGTGGCTCAGTTGGTTGGACGACTACCTCCGGCTCAGGTCATGATCCTGGAGTCCCGGGATCGAGTCCCGCATCGGACTCCCAGCTCCATGGGGAGTCTGCCTCTCCCTCTGACCTTCTCCTCGTTCATGCTTTGTTCATGCTTTCTCTCGCTGTCTCTCTCTCAAGTAAATAAATAAAATCTTAAAAAAAAAAAAAAAAATTTCCCTAGAATGAAAAGACCCATTAAAACAGAGACACAGACCCCTGGGTGTGGAAGGGGTTTAATGAAGTAAGGCTGCTTTAAGGTATTATCACGCAGCAGATCTACAATTTAATACCCTCCCACCCACAGGAGGAAAATCTGTGCTCGGTCTGTGCTGCCTCTCCTGGTCCAGCAGGCCCCGGGCTCCTGGCAACAAAATATGATCCTCCTCCCCTTTTACCTGTTCCATAACCCCTTTGCGTTTTTCCAGTAGAAAGAGTTGATGATTTATTAGGAAATTTCTAAAATCGTTACTATAAAGGTAGATATTTAGAAAATACAGAATGTTACGTGATGCCTGGGTGGCTCCTTGGGTTAAACATCTGCCTTCGGCTCGGGTCATGATCCCAGGGTCCTGAATTGGGCTCCCGGCTCAGCGGGGAGCCTGCTTCTCCCTCTGCCTGCCACTCCCCCTGCTCTCTCTCTCTCTGACAAATAAATAAATAAAATCTTTTGGAAGGAAGGAAGGGAGGAAGGAAGGAAATTCAGATTTTTTAAAATGTAAAGCTACACCCAAACTCTGGGAGATAATATCTCTTTAAGTTGTGGTGGGCGGACCAGGGGGGCTCTGTCTCGCCTCTCATGCTGGACCTGTGAGCAGGATAAACTGGGAGAGACCTTGTCCCAGTTTCCTGCCATGTTCTCCCAGAAAGATTGTTTGCTTTTTGTGGAGAATCCCTAGGTTATCGGCCTTGGCGGCTCTTACGTTCAGCCGCCCAGCAGGTGAGTAGGTCCTGGAAGTCACAGAAAGGGGATCCCAGCTCCCTTCCTGGCTCTGTCCCCACTAGGCTGTGTGACCTCCGACAGATGTCAACCCTCTCTGGAACCCACACCCACCTGAAGAATGGTGGTGGTGGTTCTCAGCTACGTTAGGAGCCTGAATCAGGCTAGAAGAGTTTCTCACTCAGAATCACACTTGCACACCTAGGATGGCCCTCCCACTTCCTCATTGTCCCTCACACGGTGATCCTGTCTCATACGACCCACACTAACACTCTCATGATGTAAAATACAAATAATAAGTAAGACCCCGGTTTCTGTCTGTCGCTATCTCATTATAGGTACAGCCCGCACAGTTATGAAATTCGCACATATGTAGGATGGTCTGCCTTAAAATACCCTCAACACCAGGCTCGGTGCTACAGAAAACAACATTGCAGGCTACGTCACTGCCCTCACTGGGAGAGCCACCCCCCACCCCTGAGGAGGATTAATAATAACAGGCTGAGGCAACCTTTCAAGGGCCAAAGGGGAAGAGAGGCTCCCCCAGAGCTGCGGTCACCAGTGGGTGCTGGGGGACAGTGCTGCATTTGAGCTGCCTCTTGAAGATCAGAGGGGAGGAGCAAGGGTGTTCCAATTGGAAGAAGGTGTCAGCAAAGGTGTGGAGACAGGAGGGCATGCCTGGGTACATTTAGGAGGGCCTTGAATGCCAAGCTAGGAAGCTGCGGGAGCCCCTGGTCCCACCCAGGCAGACGAGAGATGTGTGGGAGGCCATGCTTCAGAGAGGCCCGGGCTGACCTGGGGACAGCGGAAGAAAACAGAGAGGAAGGTTGCAGACCCCCACTGACCCCTCCAGCCCCTTCTCACGACACTCCCTGTCTGATACCACATTCCAGCAACCCCAGACTCCTGGCCCACCTCAGGGGGCTTCTCACCTCCTTGCCTCGCTGCTGCCCTCTGCCAGGAAGGCCTTCCCCTTCCACAGCCCCTCACCCAGCAAAGGCCAAAACACCATTTAAGACTCTTCTCCGGGGTCTTTTCCTCCAGGCAGCCTTCAGGCAGGGGGAGGTGCCCACTGGGCCCTCCCAGCATGAAAGTCAACACAAAAATCTCTCTGAGCTCAGCTGAGCCAAATCGTGTTTTTGACCGAGACCAGAAAATATCATTGGTCCCCTCAGCATCATTGCCTCACCGCACCCCAAATTTGCCTATCCCCCCACAAGAAGGGCCACCAGCTGTCGGGCCTCAGTATCCAAACCCTGAAGGGAGGGAGGATTGGGCTGGGGAGGGTGGAGTGACAGGGCAGGGCACATTTGCCTAGAGGTGCTTTGGGCTGGCAGGTCGCAGAGCAGTGACTCTTTCCTCCAGAGAACAGAGGAGTGGCCCTGGGGGACAGTCGTGGCTGTGCAGGGGAGCCTTTGCAGAGAGATCCTGCCTTTGCCCTACATCTGTGGCTGAGCCCCAGGAGTCTGGGCTGAGAGCTGACTGTCACCCCTTCCTTGCCCCCTCAGGCCCTTGGAAGACAAGCCCCCAGGCTTGTCCCCAGAAGTATCTGGATTTGCCTGGGAAGGCGGCCAAAGCCTCAGTGCTCTCCCGGGCCCACGGCTGCCCACCCCCGCGAGGCCGAGGCTATGGAAAAGTTCCGCATGTTCTTCCAGCACTTCCAGTCCAGCTCAGAGTCCGTGATGAATGGCATCTGCTTGCTGCTGGCCGTGGTCACGGTCAAGATGTATTCCTCCTTCGACTTCAACTGCCCCTGCCTGGCGCGCTACAATGCCCTCTACGGCCTGGGCCTGCTGCTCACACCCCCGCTCGCCCTCTTCCTCTGCGGCCTCCTTGCCAACAGGCAGTCCGTGGTGATGGTTGAGGAGTGGCGCCGGCCTGCGGGGCAGCGGAGGAAGGATCCGGGCATCATCAGGTGCGGTCCCACACTACCTGGGTGGGCACAGTCAGGGCCTCCCCCCCTCAGACACTGCCAGGTGACTCCCCAGGCCCGGTGATCCTCATGGGTATCGGGAGGACTTCCCCCCCATGGACACTATCACCTGTGTCCCCTCCTTTCCCCAGTTGAGGTGACATCAGCTCACAGAGACCCCCTTAGTCACTTCCCATGCCGAAAACAGACATTTCCTTTCCTGTCATCTGTCACCCTTCCGTGGCCAGGACTGGCGACCCAGGGATGATACAGGATTCCCAGGTTTTGCCCAGGTCATGTGTGTTGGCTGGCCAGGTATTGTAACTCAGCACATACATGAAGGACCATCCCGTGACACGCACAGCCGGCTCGCACACGTCGTCGGACGCGTGACTGGCTTCAAGGCTGCATTCCCTCTCCCGTAAGCTCCCCCAGGGTCTAGGCCCTCAGAGCCTCTCACTCGCTTGGCTTGGTGCACCGTATCGAAACCAGCTGTTGGGGGCGCCTGGATGGCTCAGGCACTAAGCTCAGATCACGGTTCCATGGCCCTGGGATCGAACCCCCGCTCCGTGCCAACCTCTATACCCAGTACCATGTGTGCGCAGCCTCTCAATTCTTAGCTCGACCCTGGGTCTGCTCCAGGAGTAGACACATTTTTAAGGATGAGGCCCCTGAGGCAGAGAGGTTAAGTGACCTGACTGAGCTCCTATAACGAGGAAGAGGCACAGCCCCAGTCAAACACAGGTGCACTCCCTCAGTGCTCCCAAACTGACGTCACTCCCCTCAGTGTTTCAGACAAAAGGTCAAAGTGCTCTAGATCTGTGGGTAGAGGCCAGAGGGGCTTGATGGATTTCAGCCTGCTGATGATCGCCCCCTTTCCCCATTGTTTGGCATGGACAGTCGCAGAGTTCTCAAGCGTATGTAACGTAAGTCCATAACACGTCCTCAGGTCCACCTTCCAACCACAATGCCCCTAGAAAACACCAGGGCCACCCTGATCTCAGATGGATTTGTAGCTCCCCGCGGGGGAGGCCGTGCACCCGTATACACACCCCCAGCAGACACCATTGTACGTTTTGTATGCAGTTCAAGTCAGAAACAGGTGCTCAGCTGCCTCTGCTTCCTAACTCACTGGGGGTCCTGTGCTCCCTGTGATTCAGCCTCGCAGGGAGGGTCACATGCACTGGCTGTGTCCTTTGCCTTTTCCTCTGGGGCCCAGGGAGTGCAGCTCCTGTCTTGGGATCAGCACCCAACCTCCCGAAGAGCAGAGGGCAAGAGAGGCCCCTAAGGACGGTGCTGGGGGTGGGGGAGCATTTTGGACCTGGAGGGAAGGGTCTGAGGCACTGCTTCTGGAAGGGTTATTGGGTGGGGCTGGCTCCCCCCAGAAGCAGCTCTGGGGAGAAGGTGATAATAAGAGGCTCACGGGGATCAGTCCTTCTGAGGACCCTCTGAGAACATGGGTAGAACACACCTCGGAACTGTCCCACTGAGAGTCTAGGAAGCTGGGGTCCCTGTGGACGGAAGGTTGATTGGGGTTGTTAACTCTCCTGGCTTCCAGCGTCCCCCTCTGAGAGCAGAGACTCCTCCAAAACCCTCGGGCAGAACCGCTCAGGTAGTTGAGTCAGAGGCCCACAGTCCTGCCACTTGAATGGAACTCATCACCAAAGATCTAATGTGCCTCTGGCATGGGAAAGGCACCAGGAGAGCCTGAGAGGAAGAGGCATACCCGCTCCCCAGTGTTCCAGTCCTGGGCTGCCAGTCCGGACTTTCCTGACCTCCCGGAGCCCCAGCCCTCCAGCCTCCCAGCTTCTGCTGCTGGGACCTCTGCAGTGGGACCCACCACACCGGGCATCTCCTAGCCCTCCTGGGAAGTCCATCCTTGCATCCCTCCTGTGGCCTTCCTGCCGCAGCTGAATCCCAGCTGCCCCTCTTACCCCCCTGCCTTCTGCTACCCCTAGGTATATGTGCTCCTCTGTGCTGCAGAGGGCACTGGCCGCCCCCCTCGTCTGGATCCTCCTGGCCCTCCTTGATGGGAAGTGCTTCGTGTGTGCCTTCAGCAGCTCCGTGGACCCCGAAAAGTTTCTGGACTTTGCCAACATGACCCCCAGCCAGGTGCAGCTCTTCCTGGCCAAGGTGCCCTGCAGAGAGGATGAGCTGGTCAGGGACAGCCCCGCTAGAAAAGCAGTGTCCCGCTACCTACGGTGCCTGTCCCAGGTAATTCGGGTGGTTCTCCCCAGCCCTGGAAAATCTCCTGCACTGGTTCTGAGCGGCGTGGGCGAGGAGGTACAGAGGGTTTCCCGGGGCCCCTCCCCACTGCTGGAAACACAAGGAAGGAGCAGGTGGTCCCTGGAAGGCTAGGAGTGGGACCCACATACAGGACACTGAGGGGGCCTTAGGAAGTGGACACTTCGCCTTCAACACTAAGTGCCTCCACAGCAGAGACCAGAGACTCTCCAGGAGTCGGTGCATTCTATCCCCAGCAAGCTAGATGACAAAAGCCCTGGAGATACATTCCTCTGCCCTGCCCCCAACCCATACGCACATTCTCAGCACCTCCCAGAAATCATACTCACTCCTATTACTATTTATTGAGGATTTATGTGTCAGACACTGGGTAAGCATTTCATATGCATTACTTCATTTATTCTCAGAACAACCTTATGAGGGGGTGCAATCATCATCATCCCATTTTACAGATAAGGAAATGGAGGTCCTGAGAGTTTAGTTCACAGGCCCACGTTGCACAGCTCCTAAGAGGCAGGGCGGGGAGCTGAACTGTCATCACTCCCAGCCCTCTAAACCACCTCCCTGAAATGCAGGTCCTACCCAGGCCTCTGGATCCCCACACTGGCACCCCCACTCCATCAGCCTGGGGGCAGACTCCAGCCCCACCCCTGGCCCAGATTCCAGATTCCTCCCAGAGCCCCAATCGGGGCTGGGTACCCCCCCAAAAGTATTTATATGCAGAGCAAGCTGGGGCTACAGGGACTAAAAACAGAACCCAGCCCTCTGTGGGAGCCAGGACAAACTTGTGGCAAATGCAGGCCCATGCGTGATGGAGAGAGGGCCAGCACTCAGGACCCATTTGATTTGGGGTCCAACTCTGCCTTGGCCACATCACTCCCCTCTGGGTCTCAGCCTCTCCTACAAAATCAAGGGAGGTTTGGTCTCCTCCATGTGGATGGGCCCTGTAGGATTAAACTCTCTGGGTTTTCGCTCGTTCGCTGGAAAGAGTGTAGAATCTTCAGTCACACCAGGGTTGGAGTCCTGACTCAGATGGAGGTTAACTGGCACCTTCATGTGTAAAACCCCCATATGACTATTTTTAATTGGCAGGGGAAAGGAGGGGTCCTGAGAGAGGCCAATGAGAGAGCTTCATGAACCACATCCACTAATGATAAGGGTTCAAATATGTCTTTGTGGCTTAGAGGAGTGATTTCTCTGCCCCAGGAGCACACAGTTGCTTGGTCTTAAGCATGGCCTTGGAGAGACTAAAGCTTTGGATGGGTAGAGAGGAGGGTTAGGGGGTGTCGGGCATGTGTGGGTTCCAGACTCAGGGAACCCTTCAGGTCTTTCATCATGCTTGGCTTGGCACACTGTTCCCTGTTTATGTCCTATATAACGGTTACTCATGCCTCAGGGCTCAGCATCTGCCTCACTGTTCCCTGAGCCCTCAAGTTCAGGTTGGGTGTCTCTCCTCTGTATTCCCATAATCCCTTATATGACCCTCAACAGGGCATTCAGCCAGTCTATCACCAATTTCATTGGTTCCTCCACTGAAGTGTGAGTTCCAGGAGTCCCTAGTGCCTCTCCCAAAATATAGGACGCGCGACTTCATAGATGGGCTACATAAGCACGTGTGAGGATAGATGAAGAACCGGATTAAAAAAATGAAAGGATGATAGATGGATGCATGGGCGGGTGGACGGATGGATGATGCGTGGACGGAGTGTAAGGGAGGCAAACCTTTGCTTCCACCCATCTTGGGTTTTCAGCTGAGACTCTAACAAAAAGATTAACAGGAGAAAAACAGTTTCTTTCTTTTTATTTTTTTTAAAGATTTTATTTATTTTATTTGACAGATAGAGATCACAAGTAGGCAGAGAGGCAAGCAGGGAGAGAGGGAGGAAGAAGCAGGCTTCCTGCTGAGCAGAGAGCTGGATGTGGGGCTTGATCCCAGGACCCTGAGATGAAGGCAGAGGCTTTAACCCACTGAGCCACCCAGGCGCCCCAGAATAACAGTTTCTTAATGTGCACAGTACACATCACATGGGAGAAACTTGAAACAGAAAGAATAACTCAAAGTGGTCGCTTAGAACTGCAGCTTATCTGCCATCTTCGAAAAGAGCAATATCGGGGCTCCCGGGTGGCTCAGTGCATTAAGCCTCTGCTTCAGCTCTTGCTATGGTCTCAGGGTCCTGGGATCGAGCCCCACATCGGGCTCTCTGCTCAGCAGGGAGCCCGCCCCCCCCCCCCCCCCCGCGCCTGCCTCTCTGCCTCCTTGTGCGCTCTCTCTGTGTCAAATAAATAAATGAAATCTTTAAAACAACAAACAAACAAGAGTAATACCTTTGGAGAGCAATGACAGGACAAAGCAGAGCAGTGTTCGTCTCCGAGGACACTAAAGGAGTAAGGTGTATCGTGAGATTCCTCTGATGCTGTCCCTGGGCTGGTAAGAGTGGTCTCCCAGTACAAGGAGCATGTACTTCCTGCCTTAGGTACAGAAGAGGAGGGTAAGGAGGGTAAGGAGAGCTGTTGCTATGGTTGCTGCTTCTTATCTTCCATTCAAGATAATTTTTATGTCAAAGAGGCATACTTTGGGGTGATGTATTCTGGTTTCTTCAGGAGGGAGGTTGGGAGGAGGAGGGGTGGGTGGGTGGGCGGACAGATAAATGGAAGAAAGGATGAGAGTATGGGAACAGGGATGGATGGGTAGGAGGACGTATGATGGACAGACAGAAGGTCCGCTGCGAGGATGGTTGGATGGGATGCTGAGACATAGTATCAGGTGAGAAGGTAGACGGCGGGATGGGTGGATGGAGAAATATTGGACAGATGGACAATATTGCTGGACAGATGGATGGTGCAGGGAAGACTGAATGCAAGCGAGGATGGGTGGAGGTGGATGGTAGGATGGATGACTAAGTGGGAACATGGATAGATTTGGGAGAGATGGGAGGGATAAGGGAGAGACTTTGGGACACTCTTGCCACATACCGCATAGCACCTGACCTGGAACACATCTAACCTGGTGCCCCCACCCCCCACCCCCCAGGCCATCGGCTGGAGTCTCACCCTGCTACTGATCATAGTGGCCTTCCTGGCCCGCTGCCTGAGACCTTGCTTCGACCAGACAGTCTTCCTGCAGCGCAGATACTGGAGCAACTACGTGGACCTGGAGCAGAAGCTCTTCGACGAGACGTGCTGTGAGCATGCGCGGGACTTCGCCCACCGCTGCGTGCTGCACTTCTTCGCCAGCATGCAGAGCGAGATGTGGGCGCGCGGGCTGAGCCGGGACGCCGCGGGCAGGGGCCGCGAGCCACCCGAGATGCCCAGCGGCCTGGACGGCGACGGAAGTAGGAAGGCCCACCTGCGGGCCGTTTCTAGCCGGGAGCAGGTGGATCGCCTCCTGAGCACGTGGTACTCCAGCAAACCGCCGCTCGACCTCATGGCATCCCCGGGGCTCTGGGCGCGTGTCCTCAACCATCGCGCTCCCACGGTGGCCCCAGGCACCAGGCTGTCTCAGCATACTGATGTGTAGGGACCCCAGCAGTGTCCCCATGTGAAGTCCCTGCCCTGGCAACGGCCTGGGGGTTTCCAGGTTGTGGAGATGCCGAGGCAGGACAACCTAACCCTTGCTGGCTTGCTTCCTCAAAATAGCCCAGTCTCTGGCCCACTTTCAGGGTGTGGCCTCCTGTGTGCTCTAAAGCAGTGCTTCGCAAACTTTTCTCCCTAACTCTTGCTAAATGCAGGTTCTGATTTGGTGCGTCTAGGATTGGGTCCAAGACTGCCCTTCTGTCAGGTTCCCAGGGGATACTGAACTTGTGAACTAGCAAGAGTCTGAGTAGATCTGCCTGTGGATTCTGGATCCTAGATGTACAGATTCTAAATTTGAAATAATAATATAATAACATCTAACAGGTGTCAGTGGTGCTTACTACATGTTCTAAAGTCTTTCCCTATATAACTCATTTGAGCCTCATGATAATTCAATGAAGTAGGATGATTATTAGCCCCATTTTAGAAGAGAAAACCGAGGCCAAAAGTGATTAAGTTGCCTGGGGTCACCCAGGAGTAGGAGCTGGAATTTGATCCCAGGAGGCCTGTCTAGCTATACTCCTGGGCCCTCTATAGAGAGTGTGTGTATTGGTTTTCACCCCTCTGGTTAGGCTTCCTGTAGCTTCCACCAAGTTTCTCTATAAGCAAGCGCTAGCAAGCTCCAGGTGTGTGGAATTTGGACCGGCTCTGAAAATCCGGATGGAGTGGACCCAGACACCCCCACACTTAACAAGCACCCCAGGTGATTTGATAAGTTCCTGTTTTGTTGTTGGGTTTTGTTTTGGTTTTTTTAGATTGTATTTATTTGTTTCAGTGAAAGAGAGAGAGAGAACAGGTGGAGAGGCAGAGGGAGAGGAAGAGACAATCTTCAAGCAGACCATGCTAACCACAGAGCCCAACACAGGGCTTGATCCCAGGACCCTGAGATCATGACCTGAACTGAAACCAAGAGCCCAACACTTAACTAACTGCGCCACCCAGGCGCCCCTGATAAGTTCCCGGGTTTAAGAACCTCTGCGCAGGGCGCCTGGGTGGCTCAGTGGGCTAAGCCGCTGCCTTCAGCTCAGGTCGTGATCTCAGAGTCCTGGGATCGAGTCCCGCATCGGGCTCTCTGCTCAGCGGAGAGCCTGCTTCCCTCTCTCTCTGTCTGCCTCTCCATCTACTTGTGATTTCTCTCTGTCAAATAAATAAATAAAATCTTTAAAAAAAAAAAAAAAAAAAGAACCTCTGCGCCAAGAGTGAGTGTGGGTTCTGGCTAGGAAGCAAAGCCCTTAAAACACCAGGGTGAAGTCTTGCTGGAAGAACAGCCACTCTGTCTCTGGCAGCCCAAACAGGAAAGGTTGGGAAGATCTAGCCTCTGAGCTCCTCTGGACCTCTGCCCCTCCCTGATGACTCATTCACCACCCCCCCCCCCCCCCCCCACACGCGCTGCTGGTGCCTCCATTAGACAGATGGTGACCACAGACAAACCTGAGTCACCCCATACTTTTCTGGTCCTCAGGGTCCTGGAGGGCCCCTGGATGCTCCCACTGGAGACCAGCCCCCTCTGTGTCCAGCAAGCTCTGCTCTCCTGAACTCTTGCCAAGAGACCTGTATGATCAGACAATCCTCGCTGCCCAGACTCCCCCCACCTACCCTGCTGTGGTCAGGCCATGCAAATGTTTGAAATGCAGCACGATTCAACAAAAGTGCTAGCAGGGATTGAGTGGGGAAGAAGGGCAGAAGTCTTAGAGATGGCCCAGTCAGCCCAGGGGAACTCTCAGCTCAGGGGAAGCAGGCTCAGGGTCCCCACTTTGGGCTGCAAGAAAGCAGCATTTGGCCCAGAAAACAGCCACCAATTACAGTCAATACTGCTGCCTCCTTGTACTGTGCACTTATAAAGCACCTCGTGTCCAACAAGCATCGTGCCAGGGAATGGGGAGGGGAGACTACACAGATGATACACCCTCCCTTGAAGGAGCTCCCTGTCTGATATAGGGACAGAGATGGGTACAGAAACAAAGAGAATCCAGAGCAAAAGATGAGATGATAGAGGCAAGCCCCGTGCTGCAGAGATTTAGCATGGAGAAGAATGGCTCCAAGCTGGGGGATCAGGGAAGGCTTCACTTGAATGGGTCTGGAAGGAGGGGGGATGGTTTCGTCTATGGAGAGCGAGATGGGGGTGGGGCTGCGGGGCACCTGCAGGGAGGAAACAGCAGGAACAAAGGCAAAGGAGTGGGGGGAGGGCAGGGTATGTGTCATTTATTCATTCAGCAAGTATTGATGGAAGGCCTGGAGGGGCAGAGAGTAGTGGCCGGCTGGGCAAGGCAGAAAAGAACTAGAAGCTGCCTGGACAGCGGCAGCTCTGCATGAGAAGGGGAAGATGATGGGAGCCTTGGGGGTTTAGGTCAGGACTCTGGCTTGATCCTGCCGGCAGGAGAGGCAAGCACATGGGAGCAAGGTCCGGAGGAAGGAGGTGGCAGTGATGTTTGAAGCTGCGGAAATGGGCAGGGCCAGAAAGAGAGAGAAGCTTGAGTGAGAAGAGGAAGGACCAAGACCTTTAGAGCTTTGGAGGACCAAGAGGGGGCAGTAAATGAGAGAAAGAGGAAAAATCATAGAGGAAGAGTTCGGAAAAAGGCCAGGGACGGGTGAATTTCAGGATGGGGGAAGGATAAGCTATAAACCCAAAGCTTCAGAGAGACCCAGGAGTGGGAAGACTGAGGGAAAAATGATGGGTTTTTGGTAACTGTCCAGGGCAGGGGGACGGCTCACCCAGGGAGGTGTCCTGGTGAAGCAGATGGCTGCGTTTCTGTAGGATTCCTTTTAAGTCCTGAGCATGTGCCTCCCAACACACACACCCAGGGTTATAAAGAACAAGTGAGAGGTTTGGACCCTGCTCTGTTTTAGGATACTGACATGGCAGGGATCCTCAGCACCCCTGTTAAGGGAAAGACACCAGGACCCTAAAGTACGATGAGAATAGAGGAGTCATGTCCACGCTAATACACTTCTACTTCCAGGGTTTCATAGAAGGTAAAGGAGTTCTCTCCCAGCTCGACCCAGCTCTTTGGGGCCCAATAAAATGACCTCCCCTTCTCTCTGCTTCATGTGCTCTGCAGGGGAAGGGCAGGGAGAGCTGTAGGATGAGCATCCCTGAAGAGCTAGAGAAGAGCCATGAGAGATGGTCTGGGGTGGCAGAACAGAGGTGACATTGGTTGTTACCATGGTAATGAGCTTTGACTGGGCACCAGCCCCTCCTGCCCGCCCCTCCCACCCAGGCCCCCTTCGTGTGAAGGAGGGACCTGCTCTTCGGCCCTCCCCACTCTGCTCACAGAACCTAACCCTGACGGCAAGCCAGTGTGGCAGGACTGTTCCCTCCTTGTATCTGAATTCCTGCCTCCTCTCAAACTTCTCTTGATCTAAGGCTCACTTTTCCCCCTTATTCGCTTATTCATGTATTTATTCATTCAGCACTTACTAACTGAATGTCTGCTGAACCAGCCACACCGGGCCCAGCACTAGAAACCCAGCAGTGAACAAAAGAGGTGTGGGCCCTTGACATTTATGATCCAAGGGGAGCCCCAGATGCTAAATAAACACACCCTCCAAAATACGGAATTGAAATTGTTATCAGATCAGTGCTGGGAAGGGAAAGTACACTCAGGGGGCTGTGAAAGTCCGTGTCAGCAGAACTGTCCAAGCTAAGGGTTCAGGAACTTCTCTGCAGACCGATCATCAGTCTGTCTTAAGGATACAAGAAGGCACAGAGCACACGCAAGGTTCTGAGGCGGGGACGGGTATATCCCATTTGAGGAAGTACAGACAGACAACTGAGCTGGAAGCTTGGAAGCAGAGTGGCCCCAGGGGTCGGCTCTCACCTGGGCCTACAGAGCCTGGTAAGGACTTTTTTACTTCAACCATTGAAGGGAGTTAAGAATGTGGTATAGAATCAGATGTCCACTCTTTTATTTTATTTTAAGATTTTATTTATTTAGTTGAGAGAGACAGCATGAGAGGAGAGAGGTCAGCGGGAGAAGCAGACTCCCTGCCGAGCAGGGTGCCCGATGCGGGACTCCATCCTGGGACTCCAGGATCATGACCTGAGCTGAAGGCAATCGCCCAACCAACTGAGCCACCCAGGCGTCCCAGATGTCCACTCTTTTTTTTTTTTTTAAAGATTTTATTTATTTGTCAGAGAGAGAGAGGGAGAGAGCGAGCACAGGCAGGCGGAATGGCAGCAGAGGCAGAGGGAGAAGCAGGCTCCCTACTGAGCAAGGAGCCCGATGTGGGACTCGATCCCAGGACGCTGGGATCATGACCTGAGCCGAAGGCAGCTGCTTAACCAGCTGAGCCACCCAGGCGTCCCCCAGATGTCCACTCTTAAAAGATCACATCATCTACAGCCTGGGAATAGCTTGGTAAGGGCCAGTGTGCCCTGAAGAAGGAGGCAAGAGCTCATGGAACCTGTATTAGGGTGGAGATGGGCAGAAATAGCAGGTGAGAAGTATCTAGAACTCTGGATGTTCTTGTTTGTCAGTGTCCTGCTTAAAATGCAATGTACAGAGTAGACCACCATTAGGTCAGACCATGATGTAAAAACAAAATGCAGTCAGGGGCGCCTGGGTGGCTCAGTGGGTTAAGCTTCTGCCTTCAGCTCAGGTCATGATCTCAGGGTCCTGGGATCGAGCCCCGAGTCGGGCTCTCTGTGAGGCAGGGAGCCTGCTTCCTCCTCTCTCTCTGCCTGCCTTTCTGCCTACTTGTGATCTCTCTCTCTGTCAAATAAATAAACAAAATCTTAAAAAACAAAAACAAAATGCAATCAACATCACACCAGATGTCAGCACCTTAACACAGCAAGAGATTTCTCACTCAGGTAAAAGGTAGGTAAAAGGGAAGGGAGGGCAGGAGGGGAGGAGGGAGGCTCCTCTGGTCCCCTGGGGACCCAATGGATGGAGACTCCCCCCCCCATCTTGGGATGCACAAGATGGGAATACAAGACACATCGTATTCCCCAGATCCTGAGACAAGGAAGTGAGTGTACGTTAGTTTATTTAAAAGTTGCTCCCAGGGAGGGGCTCCTGGGTGGCTCAGTGGGTTAAAAGTTGCTCCCAGGAAACATGGAAAAGGCACAGGGGAGGTAATATAGGAAAGGAAAGAAAGCCAGCAAAAGGTGGGGAGCCAGCCAGTCACTGCAGTGAGCAAGTCTGGGAGCCATGCTCTGGAGTCATCCCAACCCAGAGGGAGGAAAGTGGAGTGTTTATTACCAATTTCTAACTGTCGTTTTTTTGGGACACTGAGGCACCTCCAGCTTGCCTGGGGCCAAATGTCTCAGGTGTGATGTGAGCTGCCTTTGGAACGTACAGGTGAGTACCGGCAAGGATGGGCAGGGCCCAAAGGCACCGGTTACACTGGTGTCCAGGGTCCGGGAGACAGAAAGAAAAAGAGCAGGAACAGGGGTAAGAGGTGTGGGGTTCCATGCCAGAACTCAACCACATGCTCCCAATCTACCTGGAGCACAAGCTGGGAATTGTAGGGAAGCACACAGAATACTTGATGAGCCCTATTTGTTTTTGCCACAAGATACAACCTCCAACACAGTTTGGATGCTGCAGAAGAGAGTGGCACTATATCCTTCTTGGGTAAAGACTTCATACCTCTGATAACACAGCCTGACAACACCAAGCACATCTCGCTGATGGCCCTTGCCTCCTCCACGGCCCTGCTCTCTGGGTGTTCCCACAGCTGCTGGTAGAGGGCAGTACCCACTGGAGCGCCACACACGCCTGCCCTTCTACGCAAATCGGGCATTTTCCTAGAGGTACAGCGCTCACTCCCCCCGAGGCCCCCTTTGCATGCTACTTTTCATGACACTCTTAACTCTTCCAAGCCAGAGGGGCCTCGCCAGCACTGGCGTGGGTGGTAGGACAACTTCCAGAGGCAGGAGGGGAAGGGGCTGGTGAACATCCCACAGTGGCGGCTGTGGGAAAGTCTGCTGCCCAAGTCATCCAAAAGTTGGAGCAGGGTCATGACGTCCTGTTCTCGGTCTCTGCCCAGTCACTATCTAAGAGCTACGGGGCAGGGGTGCAGAAGACACGGGGTTACAGCTAGCTGCTCTACCAAAGATCCTGCTGCAGTAGATAAGAGTAATGGGCCCCCAAGGCCACCTCCCGGTCACTGGAACCTGTGAGTGTGTTACCTGCAAAAGGAATTCTGCCGGTGTGATTGGGTTAAAAATCTTGAGATGAGAGACTCTCCTGGATTAGCCAGGACTACCCATGTGATTAGTGTAGAGGGTAGCAGGAGGGTCAGAGGCAGAGAAGTGAGGATGGAAGTGGAGGGCGGAGGGCCATGGGGATGGGGACCCGGGGAATGTGGCTGTCTTCTTCAAGCCAGGGAAGGCCAGGAAATGGATTCTCCCCTGGAACACAGGCTGCCAAGCCCTTGATTCTTAGCCCACTGTGACCCATTTCAGACTCCTAACCCCCACCGCCCCCCTCACTGCCAGAACTATGAGAGAATATACTTGTGTGGTTTTGAGCCAATAAACTTGGGGTAATTTTCTATAGTAATGGGAAACTAATATAGATTTTATTTATTTATTTATTTTTGTTTATTTTTAAAGATTTTAGTTATTTATTTGACGGAGAGAGACACAGTGAGAGAGGGAACACAAGCAGGGGGAGTGGGAGAGGAAGAAGCAGACATTCCGCCAAGCAGGGAGCCTGATGCGGGACTCGATCCCAGCACCCTGGGATCATGACCTGAGCCAAAGGCAGAACTTTAATGACCGAGCCACCCAGGCACCCCAGTATAGATTTTTAAAATGCACTACTGCAACTTCAGTGCAGAGATGATCATCATTACCATTCAAGGTTATCAGAGTCATTTCCTGAGAGCTCACTGAGGGCCCTGCATTGCACTCAGTTTCTACCCGCAGCATCCCCAGAATTCTCACAACAGCCTGAGACGTAAGCTCTTTAATTCTCCCCACTCCACAAATGAGAAGACTGTAGCACCTAATTTTACCTACAGGAGAAATCACCTGACCAAGGTCCGTGGCTGCTGAGTAAGGGGGTGCTGAGACTTGAACCCAGGTCAGCGGCTAGGTTGCTCTTAACCTTATTCTGTGATGTGGTTTCTTGATTGTTCAATGAGACGGATTTCAGTGAGCAGAATGAGGGCAGCTGGTGTTCCCAGAGTGGGGACAGCACAAGTAAAGGGGTAATGGCTAAGGAGTTGTTCCCAAGCAGCCTTGTGTCCCTCCTGTGGTCGCTGACTCAGTTCTGGCCTTTGCTGGTACTCAGGAGGCCACCTCCTCCTTCTACCCCGTAGAGCACCTGCTCCTGCCCCACCCCACCCCCACTTTAGAGGCAGAAGTTCCTAACCTTCCCATCACAGTGGATCAACACACTGATAACCTTGGTAGAAGACACTGGGGCAAACCGAGGGGAGTTAGAGACATCTGTCTATTAGAGCCTGGTGAGGAACAAAAAAAATCACATCTTCCTTATCTTCTATAATTATGGTAAGAAAGCTGTGATACAAAGTACTAGGAAAGATATTAGAGACTGAATTGGTGTAAAATATCCTAATGAAATCTCCCAGACCTCTTAAAATGAGAAATTTGGGAAATTCGATGAGCACAACCTTTTAGCATCAGTTTTTTTGTTTTGTTTTGTTTTTGTTTTTTGTTTTTTTGTTTTTTTGCATGAAATGACCAGTTCCTATTCAAGGCTTTTTTTTTTTTTTCTTTTAACTGAGATGTAATTGACATATATCATGATGGTGATGTCAGGTGCATGACCTAATGATGAGATATTTGTATAGATTGCAAAATGCTCACCACAGTAAGTCTAGTTAACACCCATCACATATGTAGAATTAGAACATTTTTTTTCTTGTGAAGAGTACTTTTAAGATCTACTTTCCTAGCAACTTTCAAATATATGATATAGTGCTATTATCTGTAGTCACCATGCCATATATTATGTCCTCATGACTTATCTTATAACGGGAGTTTGTTTTGATTTCCTTCACCCATTTATCCCAACCCCCACCTCAAGGCTGTTTAATGATCTTTACAAAAATTTACAAGAGTTTGAATAGTGTGTAAAGAACCTAACACTCATTTATTTGCCGTAACTGTCAATAAAATTCTCATGATAATGAGAATAGAGTGTTTAGAATTCAGTCAAACTGGGTTTTTTGGGGGTGGTTTAAAGATTTTATCTATTTGTTAGAGAGAGAGAGAGAGAGCACAAGAGCATGCAAGAAAGCAGGGAGCAGGGGCAGAGGGAGAGGGAGAAGCAGACTCCCTTCTGAGCAGGAAGCCCATTGCAGGACTCGATCCCAGGACCCTAGGATCATGATCAGAGCTAAAGACAGGTGCTTACCCAACTGAGCCACCCAGGTGGACCCCAAGCAAACTGTTTTTATCAAGTATTTTAAAATAATGTTGAAGGGGCACCTGGGTGGCTCAGTCCGTTGGGCATCTGCCTTTGGCTTAGGTCATAATCCCAGAGTCCTGGAATGGAGCCCTGCATCGGGCTCCCTGCTCAGCAGAAAGCCTGCTTCTCCCTCTCCCACTCCCCCTGCTTGTATCCCCTTTCTTGCTGTGTCTCTCGCTGTCTAATAAATAAATAATATCTTTAAGAGACATAAAATAATGTTGAAGTTAGAATTGGCAGAGAATGTAAGCAGCCCAGCATAGAGTAAAAAGAGGTTCGAGCTGGTAGCCAGCTCAGGTGTCACTGAAAGGACCCATCATCTACAAACAGGGAGCCACAGAGATTCCAGGCAGCCCCTGAAGCCACACTCCTTCTGAGCTCCAGAGCTCCTGCACCACCCCACCCCACCACTCTACATGTGGGGCTATGTACTAGGCTCTGCCAGGAGCTCAGAAACTTTGTCTACCGCACACATTGATGCTGCAGCAGATGTCTGGGAACAGACACCTCCTTGGCTGGATCACCTTCATCCTGCTCTCCACCTGTGGGGTCATCCCCTGGAGAGCCCCCAGAAAAGATCCTCCAAGGACCTCCAGCGCAGGTGCTCAAGCTTGAGGACTGAGGAGACCAATATCCTTCCCCACAAAATCCTACTTGTGATATACTAGCATTTCCATCCAAACTCGTAGAATAAGAGAACCTGATTCAGCCCGAGGAGGAAGGCCAAAAACACCCTTCCTTGCCCCTCCTCCATCCCCTAACTCCCACCTGGTCTGAATTCAAATCCTGCTCCTCCACCTACAAGTCATGTAACCCTTTAGCTAGTAACTTAACTTGAGCCACAGTCCCCAGTTCTGTAAAATGGGGACAATAACATCTTTGCCATAGGATTGTACGAGTGCTACACAAGGTGATGCATGTGGAGGGCCAGCATTGGGCCTGACCCAGGGGAAGTCCCAGGCAGGGCTCGTCTTGTTGGGCATACAAAGACACACAGACACAAAGACTTCTCCCATGGCCATTCGCACACATGCACATACACAGAGGCCCAAAGCCACAAGAAGCTCACATGTGGACACACACAGGGTCCCCACAGAGCCTCCATATCCAGGCTCTTGCTCTGCTTGGGCTCCATTTGGTTGGAGCTGGATCTAACCTGTTTTTCTGGGAGAGCGGGCAACATCAAAGCGAGCACTTTGAGCTTGACCCCACTTTGATATGCTGATGGAGGGGCCCTGGCCTGGTTCCTCAGACGCCCTGGAGGCCACCGCTCCAGGCATGAACCCCACAGCACCACCTCTTTAATTTTTGATCTGGGGGAGTAGAAGTAGGAGGGGAAGCCCGGAAGGGATTTGTCATCCACTGTCTTTAAACACACAGACATGCCCACAGAGACAGGAGCAGACAGAATATAAAAGCCCCTGCAATGTGCTCGCAAGCATAGCTTCCTGGCTGGCCACGAGGAGACCCCCACAATCTTGCAGATCCCCGACCTCTGACTCCAAATTTAGGGCTTTTTACACTATGCCAGCCTACCTGAGCCCTATCTCCACTACCACCACCAGCACCACTGTTGTCCCCACTGTGGCCGCCATCACCAACAGCACTGCCATCCCCACTCCCACCATGACCCTAACTGCCGTCCCCACCACTACTAGCACGACCACCACGGTCACCACCATCCCCACCACCCACACTGCCATTCCCACCACCATCACCACCATCACCACCCTCCCCATGATCATCCCCACTACCACCATCAACAGTACCCCATCCCCACCATCACCACTACCGCCATCGACACTACCCCATCATCACCATCACCACCATCACCACTACCACCACTGCCATCCCCATCC